>NC_050526.1:18095631-18110751 GCF_002922805.2 Oryzias melastigma
GGTCCGCCAGTTGGGGTCCCCTGATATAGAGGGATCAACTGGAAAAAAGTTCTGGCAAAACCAGGCAAACCAAAAAGGGGATAGAAAAACAATTTCAGGACAACACCAGATCTTTTGTATTTATTTCTTCATGTCTTTTTTTTGCCTAAATCTTTTGTTTGAAATGCTTTACATCTACAAGTCACAGGTTCTAGGAATAGACATAGGCTCTATTGTCATTGTGACATGAGACATGCACTATAAAATTCCAGAAAGAGTCCCTAAAGTCAAGTTTTTAGAAAAGTTGAGCACAACAGCACAATGTTATTGGGCCATTTAAGGGACATTTAAAACACAACTGTCCAACTGCAAACTTGAGTATCCTCAGGAACGTCTTTATGTCAACACGTCTGTTTTCGTTGTGTCTGCAGTGTGTACCAAGGGTCAGGCAGTCAGCGGTCAGTACCGCATGCTGGCGAAGAACGGAGGCTACGTGTGGGTGGAGACCCAAGGAACCGTCATTTACAACAGCCGGAACTCTCAGCCACAGTGCATCGTCTGCATCAACTACGTCCTCAGGTGAGTCCCGCCGCTGCCGTGAGCTCCGGTCCTCCAAAGGTTCTTTACCAAACTCTCCTACATATTGTTCTCTGCCCGCAGTGACATCGAGGATAGGGCTGTGATACTCTCTCTGGAGCAGACGGAGTCTGTGTTCCAGCCGCAACACATGAGCAGCTTCTTCAGCGCCGGAGGAGCGGGCATGAATGGAGAGCCAGGAGACTCCCTGTTCACCACCCTAAAGGAGGAGCCAGACGACCTTGCACAGCTGGCTCCAACGCCTGGAGACACCATCATCTCTCTTGATTTTGGTCAGTCTCATGCTTGTTGAAAACTTAAGGTGCAACAACTGTAATTCTCACCTAGGGTCATGACCGAAAGAACAAGATCCCGACTATGGGCAGCTGAAAGGAGTTTGGTTCGTAGGGTGGCTGAGGGCCTCTTAGAACACATGTGTCAAAGTCTTGGCCCGGGGGCCGGATCCGGGGCATTTTATTTTATTGTTATTAAGGGCCCAATGTTATCTTGCGCTCATTTCTAACTTGTGTAAATTTAACAAAATATTTTTTAAAATATTGAAAGTTATTTAAGGTTTAGTTGAATTTATTCTGGAATAATATTCCTGCATTTTTATTATTCAGAATTTTGTTATCAAGTTATGGTTTTAAAGTTTTAAAAATTGACATTCTGCCAGCTTTATGGACTATTTTGGCGATTTTTTTTAAAAAAAAATTTATTTTGGAGTTTAGCGAATATTTCAGCTATATGCTAGCTGTTTTGACAAATTTAGGCTTTCTTAAAAGAATTAAGCTAATATTTAAACGCCAACTTTTTTGGCTAATTTAGGCTTTTTTTTACGTTTTTTTTCTTGGCTATTTTAAAATTAGGCTAATATTTCAGCTACATGCTAGCTGTTTTGGTTAATTTAGTCTTTTCTTTTTTAAGCCGTTTTGGAGTTTAGCTAAGTTTTATGCTACATGCTAGCTGGCTTGTCTAATCTAGGCTTTTTTTAATTTAAGCTATTTTGGAGTTGGGCTAATATTTACACACCAACTGTTTTGGCTAATTTAGGCTTTTTTCAGTTTTTAGGCTATTTAGAAGTTTAGCTATTTGCTAGCTGTTTTGGCTAACCTAAGTTATTTCTTTTTTTTCTAGGGTTTAAGGCTAATTTGGCGTTTAGCTAATATTTTAGTGGGTATCAGGTTCATAATTTTCAGCTATCAGCTCCAGAGTTTTTAGCTTTCAGCTTCAACATTTTCAGCTATCAGCTTCAGCGTTTTTAGATTTCAGCTTAACCATTCTTCAGCAATTAATGTCAGCATCTTCAGCTATCAGCACTAGCATTTTCAGCGGCCAAATTCAGCTTACAGTATTCACACTAGCATTATCACAGGTAATGCTATATATTTAGTTCATAATTGTTGAAAAGTTACAGTTTTAAAGTTTTAAAAATGTAGTTTTAGAGTGTTCAATAAATGTTTATCCTGTTCGGCCCACGTCCTAGGGTATATTCGGATGGAGGGAGTGACCAGGGAGAGGGAAGTCTGGGCAACTTCGCATAAACTGCTGTCCCCATGACATAATCCCGGATGAGCAGAAGATGCACAATATTTTGTAGTTTCTTACAAAAGTTGCCTTCTTTCCCCACTCCTTGTAGGTCAATCTCAGTTTGAGGAGCCTCAATCATCTTTCACACCAGCATCTGCTTCCGGCATGCCCCCGCTGGGAGCTTCGTCTTGGCCGAGCGAGAGCCACAAGCCTGGTCCCAATGCAGTTCCAGGAGAGATGGCTACCATGGGCGGCGCATTCACCGTGCAGCAGAACAAGCCACCGGGCAGTGCCACCCCGAGCCTGAGCAGCTGCTCCACGGTGAGGACTGAGAGGCTGATTGTGTAGTTGAAAGGATTAATTAGTCAAGTGAGTCAGCCACTGGTTGATTGCGTTTAGTCCAGAGTTTATTCTCCCCGCGTTCAGTGAGGTCAGCAAAAGTGGGCAAAGTGTGTGAGAATATCGGGGGTGGATGTTTTGGATGAAACAGCCTGTTAGCGGTGAATGGCGCCTTTGTCACAACTCATCTTTTGCTCTTTTCATGTATCCTCTCTTTCCCTTCTCATCTCCTCCTGCTCGACTTCTGCCTCAATCTGTCCGATTCATTTGTCAATGTTCGCCTGCAGCCCAGCAGCCCGGGTGATTACTACAGCTCAGTGGACAGCGACCTGAAGCTGGAGCTGACCGAGAAGCTCTTCGCTCTGGACACCGAGGGAAACAACTCTGCAAACACAGAGGTGTGCAAGGCGTGGAGTTAGAGTCGTCTGTGTCATCAGCTCTTTAAAATAAAACCGACTATCAAAACATTCAGTGCATACACATTTTGTAAAATATAAATTTGTTTGACAAGGATTCAGAAACTATATTATCAAGACTAGATCTAAGCAAAATTGGTAATGATCAACTCTTCTACCAAGAAGATTTTGCACCCTTCTGAAGACCATTTTTCTTCTATATATTGCATTTTTGACCATGCATCTCTATTTAAGGTCCGGTTAGGGAACTCTTACTTCTTTGTTAGCTGCATCAACAAACAAAACTCCCAACCGTTTCCGTTAGGAGTGTGGGGAAAAATGAATTTGGCGATACATCACGATATTTCATTTGACTGTACTTGTACCGGTTTACAGCATTCATAGTAAAATTATTCTTGTGCGGCTTTTCATACGTTTTTGGCATGTAAAAATTCAATCACACTTTTACCGATTTAAGTAATCCTGGTTTCAAAACAAGTAGCTTGTTCAGGACAAGTACTTTTGGTATTCATAAACGTTATAGTTTAAGAATACTTTAAGCTAAAGACACGATTCTAACTTTAAAATGTTCAGCAACTACTGGGTTTTTTAGGGAAATTTGGCTGTTTTTGGCTAATTTGGAGTTTAGCTAATATTTTAGCATTATACTAGCTTTTTTGACAAAATTAGAAATTTTTCCACTTTTTTTTGGTTAATTTAGAGCTTAGCTAATATGTTGGCATTATGCTAGCTGTTTTGACAAAATTAGTCTTTATTCCATTTTTGGCAAATTTTTCAGTTTAGCTTCTATTTTAGAATTATGCTACCTTTTTTGACAAATCTAGACATTTTAATAGTTTTTTTGGAGGCTTACTTGGAGTTTAGCTAGTATTTTAGAATTATGCTAGGTTTTTTTTTTTTTAAGTTCCAGCTTTTTAGGCTAATTTGAAATTTAGCTAACATTTTAACATTATGCTAACTGTTTTAACAATTTAGACATTTTCCCAGATTTGTTTTTTTTTGGGCTAATTTGGAGTTTAGCTGTGATTTAGCGTTAAGCTAGCTGTTTTGGCAAAATTAGACATTCTTTCATTTTTTATAGAATAATTTGGCATTTAGATAATATCCTAGCAAGCTTTCAGCTTCAGCGTTTTCAGCTATCAGTTCCAGCCACATTCAGCATACAGCATGCTTTATCACAGGTAATGCTATACTATATATCTAGTTTATTTATGAGCTTTCTTCAGTGTCTTATTTTTATTTTCCACTTAAACCCCCAACCACTAGTTGGCAGCACTGCAAACGGAGCTTCTTTGAGCAGTTCTACACCCACCTAAACAATAAGATCTCGGGAGAACCAGCTTGAGTTAAATCTTCGGTCATCTTTGCGGTTTTTGTTGTTATGAGACATGTACTTCTTTACTTTGTTTGCTTAATTCTTATACTGATTTTTTTTTGTTGTGGAATTCAGGTAATGTTGATTGTTCCTTTTAAAAACAAGAAAAACACTTAATTTGTGGGTAAAAGCAACTAGTATATTAGATACAGTTGCAGTACTTAGTGTTGTGATCATTAAATGAAATCAATTTGACCATTTTATTAAAATGAAAGAAACATCAATATTCAGGTAGAGTTTTAGAGTTTTTTTCTTTTTCTAAGTCTTAAAAAAGGGGGGGGAAATTGTTCAGGTACAGTTTTGGCAAATATCGTGATATGTATCATATTGTGAGACATGTATCAGGATATGTATCGGATCACCAGACTCCAGCCAATACACACCACTAGTTTCTGTTCTTTCCTCCAAACACAACCACTGCTGTAAGGCAAAAAGGTTTCCCTTGAACCCAAATCACCCTCCAACCGTTTACTGCAAAGTGCATCAGGTTCATTCAGATATTTGCCAACTTTTGTGTTCAGCACCCCAACGGAGAAATCTCCTGGAAGCGCTTTGACATCTTGGCATGGGCGTATTTTAATTCCTTAAACTCTTCTTGTTCTGACCATGATTCTTTCTGTCATCTGATATTTCTTAATTCCATTTTGAACAGAGGAAATGGCGACTTTTGATATCGACTTATCTCTTTTGGACATCGATTGATGTGGTTGTTGGGAGTTCCAGGCAGCTGACTGTGGAGGTCACTGTGTTCAGTGTTCAAGTTTAAAATCAGGCCTAAATCCCCTTCACTATTTTTACATAACTGTTGAGGTTAAACTAAAATCTTGAAATTGGCCACAATTTACATTTAGAATTAGATTATTTATTAATTTTTATAGTGACGAAATGGTCTATTATCCTTAAAAATGTTAACAAATTGACCAGGATTCCATATGTGATTTTTTTCATTTCAAAGGATTTTACTTTGTGATTTAAAGAAAAACTTGTCCTGAATTAGTTTATCGTTTTATCTTTTAGAGAGACTTGAGTGATTTGGATCTGGAGACCTTGGCTCCTTACATCCCCATGGACGGGGAGGACTTCCAGCTGAATCCAATCATTCCTGAGCCCGAACCTCTGGACAGCCCTGGAGGAGCAGGATCCATGGCCAACGGCAGCAAGCTCAACATCCAGCAGAGCTTCAGTGACGTCGCAAGCCTCTTCCAGCCGCTGACCTCCCCCCCTCAGCAGCAAGGTTGCTATCGGCCCGAGCCACAGTCGTCCTGGGCCACCAGGGAGAGGAGAGGCTCCGGTCAGGGGGCTGTGGACGCCAGGGAGAGGTCATACATGATGGGCCGCATGCAGACTCCACCGTACCAGGCCCCGGCCAGCGGCCCTCTGTCTTCCATGCAGTGGCCCCCTGATCCAATAATAACTTACCAACAATCGACAAGGACACCTAAGGCCTGTCTGATGGATAATTTACCAGAAGAACGGCCTTCCTGCCAGCAAAATGCATCATATCTCATGCAGAAACCGAGGTAATGTAGTTATGACATCAAAACAAACCAGAAACTTTTAGTCATCTCATTATACACTACATTTTGCTTCCTAGAAGTTAGAATTTCTCGTCTTTAGAGCTCTTTAATCAATGTTTCTTAAGTGTCCGTTAAAATTCTGAACATGTGCAAACACAGCCTTATTCTTGGATGCTTTTGTTTTTTTTTCTTTGCCTGAGTGGTCCGTAGATTCAAGTTAAGCAGGTACAAGGCGGAAAAAAACGAGCAGGGAAAATCCAGCAGAGGTCTAAAATAACTTTCATAAACCTTTAAAAACACGGTTTACCAAGTAATTAGATGATTCTGTTTGTAAAGATTAGGGGGAGCCCTTTTTCCTCGTAAGCAAAACTGAAAAAACAATGAAGGCTTTTCATGGCACTGCAGTTCTCAGAAATGTTAAAAGCTTTATGAACACCAAGGAATGTTTAGGCGTTATTGTGCCTTTTGCCAGGCTTCTCGCAAAGAATAGAATTAGAAATATACATGCACTATTGTGTATGTTCCCTTTTATATGGTTTTTCAAATTTCTGTTTTTTATTGCTTAGGTCAATTGACAATTTTGTCCAAGCATACAAAGACATGAGTCCTAAAGCAAGCATGGGCAGCAGTATCAAGCGGTCCTTCAACCAGATGACTGTGGTGAGTTTTTCCTATAAACTTTTGATGTTTCCAGAAATTTATGCTCTGGTTGTTTGCGTACTCACAATACATTCATGTTAGCAATATCGCCGCGTTAGCTTAGTCACAATACAGTCATGTTAGCATATTCACAATACCGCTGTGTTAGCGTAGTCACAATACCGCCGAGTTAGCGTAGTCACAATACAGTCATGTTAGCATATTCACAATACAGTCATGTTAGCATATTCACAATACCGCTGTGTTAGCGTAGTCACAATACCGCCGTGTTAGCGTAGTCACAATATCGCGGTGTTAGCGTAGTCACAATATCGCCTGTTAGCTTAGTCACAATACAGTCATGTTAGCATATTCACAATACAGTCATATTAGCATATTCACAATACCGCCGTGTTAGCGTAGTCACAATATCGTCGCGTTAGCTTAGTCACAATACAGTCATGTTAGCATATTCACAATATCGTCATGTTAGCATATTCACAATATCGCCACATTAGCTTAGTCACAATACAGTCATGTTAGCATATTCACAATACAGTCATGTTAGCATATTCCCAATACCGCCGTGTTAGCGTAGTCAGAATATCGCCGGGTTAGCTTAGTCACAATACAGTCATGTTAGCATATTCACAATATCGCCATGTTAGCATATTTACAATACAGTCATGTTGGCATATTCACTATATTGCCGCGTTAGCGTAGTCACAATACAGTCATGTTAGCATATTCACAATACAGTCATGTTAGCATATTCACAATATCGCCGCGTTAGCGTAGTCACAATACAGTCATGTTAGCATATTCACAATATCGCCGCGTCAGTGAATTTACAATGTGGTCGTGTTAGCATATTCACAATACAGTCATGTTAGCATATTCACAATATCGTCGAGTTAGCGTAGTCACAATACAGTCATGTTAGCGTAGTCACAATACAGCCATGTTAGCATATTCACAATATCGCTGCGTCAGTGAATTTACAATATGGTCGTGTTAGCATGTTCACAATACAGTCATGTTAGCATATTCACAATATCGCCGCGTTAGCGTAGTCACAATACAGTCATGTTAGCGTAGTCACAATACAGCCGTGTTAGTGTATTTACAATATGGCCGTGTTAGCATATTCACAATACGACTGTGTTAGCATGTTCACAATACCTGTAACTCTCAGCCTTGTTAGCATCACATAAAAAAAATACTGATACAGCTAAAACAAATGTTACTGCAACTATGCTAACTATGCTAAAACATAAAAAAAAGAAAAACAGTCATTGTTACATGTTAGCCATGTCAGCGTATTCATCATAACGTACACTCTCGTTTCTTTGAAAAAAAAAATTAAGGCCTTAAGTGCGCCTTATAGTGCGAAAAATACAATACTTCTAAAAACAAAAACCTGTTTCAGGGGGAAATGAAGCCAGCAGAAATGATATGGAAGAAGATGAGGGATGACAGCTGCATGGATCGTTCCCTCAGTGCGGGATCACTGACAGGTAGCCTTGATTGTTGTTTGTTTGACTGTCCTTGGTTGTTGGCTTTGCCTCATCATGTTGTCTTTTTACAGAGTCTGCGATGGGGACGGCGATGCCAGGCAGCATGTCTCCGTTTATATGCTCCGTGCAACAACACAGGAAGTCTCAGTACACAGGGAGTGGAGCAAACGGAAAAAGCTTTGCCCAAAAGAGCTGCAGTTACTCGCAGTACAACATGCAGTCTTCAAGCAAGTCAGAGGGTGAGCTCACGTTCCTCAACAAGCCAGAATTTGACCAAATTCCTGCTTCATGCCTACTTTTAGTTGTCACCGTTTTCTAACTTCAATAATTAAAGATGGAAAAGATTTTAAGGACTTGTCTCTATATATATTGAAGGGATTCCACGATCAGTTGACTATCAACGACTAATCGACTATTAACATAGTCGATGACTAATTTAATAGTCGTTACTTTATATTATATGGAGTCAGAGTGTAGTTGAAAGTTATAATAGCATTCTGCTAACTTTTTGGACTATTTTGGCATTTGTTAAGACTTTTTAGGATATTTTGGAGTTTAGTTAATATTTCAGCTGCATGCTAGCTATTTTGGCTAATTTCGCTTTTTTTTTTTGTTTGTTTTTAGACCAATTTGGATTTTAGATAATATTTTAGCTACATGCTAGCTATTTTTGCTAATTTAGGATTATTTCAGATTTTTAGGCTATTTTGGAGTTCAGCCAGCATTTCAACTGCATGCTAACTATTGTGGCTAATTTAGGCTTTGTTTGCTTTTTAGGCTATTTTGGAGTTTAGCTGATGTTTCAGCTGCATTATAGCTGTTTTGGCTAGCTTAGACTCTTTTTTTTTTAGGTTTTTTAGGCTAATTTAGCATTTAACTAATATTTTATATATATATTGGCTATAAGTTTCAGCGTTTTGAGCTATTAGCTTCAGCAATTTCAGCTATCAACTTCAGTGTTTTCAGCTATCACTTTCATTGGCCAAATTCAGCTTACAGCATTCACACTAGCATTATCACAAGTAATGCTACACATCTGTTTTTTAGTTAGTTTAAAGCTAATGACGGTAAAGATGTGTTTTAAAATCCACTTTGCGCATGACCTGATTAGTCGACTAATCGCAAAAAATAATCGATGATTAGTCGACTATTAAAATAATCGTTTGTGGCAGCATTAATACATTGACAGTTTCTGTTACTTTTTCAGGCATAGCAAGCCGCTTGCTGGGACCTTCATTCGAGCCCTCCTTCCTGCCGGAGTTGACTCGTTACGACTGCGAGGTCAACGTCCCGCTGCAGGGGAACCTGCACCTCCTCCAGGGCTGTGACCTCCTGCGAGCCCTGGATCAGGCCACCTAGAGCCCCAGACCCCAACCCCGTCATAGACCTGGACTTGCTCTCAGCCCTGAGTCTCAAAATGCAGCCAGTGACGAAAGTCGTTCAATACCTACGTACCTTTGGGCCCTCCGAGAGCCCTGTATGCCTAGCTACCTGTAGACCGTGGTATTCATGACCAGATCCTGCCTTACGTATCCCTTCTGTAGTCCCCTCGAGAAACGATCTGCATAACAATCAGGGTTCAAGCTATCTACACTATTTTATCTCAGAACTTGACGAGAGTAGAGGAGCTGTCCGACATTACCGCATCCCATATACACCATATGCAGAATACATGGGTCACTAGGTGGAAAAATAAAGGTCAGTGCTGGATTTGTGACGGATTTCATTACACTACTGTCACACGTTGAGGAGTCCTGACACTGATGTCAGGGATTTCGTGAATATCTGTTCTGGAATAGATGCTGAGATGAACGGGGTGCTCACCTGCTGCACCTCAACCTGATTCCTGTTGAGGGCCAAAGCATTCAGCTCAAAAAAGAAAAACTCAACAGTTTCCACACTAACAGAAATACTGTGTATGGTTCACTAGTGAGCGCAGTCTTGTTTCGTAGTTCCAGGCAGAGCCTTAAGCCAGAGCTGGGTATCATGATTGGTTCTGAAAGGAAGCCATAAGGAAAATAAAATAGATAAACAAAAAACATATTTTGATTCCCAAAGAGGACGAATATGGTGCAATATGGAGGACTGGAGCACTTTAAGAGTGGCTAAATGTGACAACTGGGCCAATAGAAATTATTACTTGAACTAAACTTCTTATTTTTCCTTCTTCAACTAATATAGTTTTTAATTTGAATCATTAGACACTAGAAATGGAATTAAATTGTAGCTGAGATTTATGTTTTCACCCAACACTGCAGCTTCACGGGAGCACAAATATGTTACATTTATATCTTAAACCCTTATGCTATAATGTAGAAGATTTATTACTTCACTGTATTTAACTATTCTTAGGATTTATAGTAAAAATCTTGTCTCAAATTTGGTTTTATTTTGAAAGAATCGGTGATACCCAGCCTGCAGCTCGAGCCTCTTCCACACACAAACACATCAGTTTCCTTGAATCTCTTCACTTCACATTTTATTGGTTCTGTTACTGAAATGAAAAGTTTTAAATTGCCCCAAATTAGGTGAACACCTGCGATTCTCAGCCAATCAGATTCTTTAAGTGGCATGTCTGTCTGGCAGACATGATTGTAAAGTATAATCTGCAATATATGTTCGTATATGAATAGTAGTTTTGGAGGGGATTTCTTTTCACTTTTTTTACATGTTTGTTAGATTATGTTGTTGTGATTACAGGGTATTTACATATTTAGTTTTTTTTTTTTTTTTAGCTAGCATCCATTCACCAAACTAAAGCTTTTACAAGAGAATGTGACACTGTTATAGAGTTCTTATGTTGGATGGGCCTACGCATGGTTCACACTGAACGCGGAAGCGCCGCGGAACGGAGGCCGCTTCCATTCAGCGCCCTTCTTAACCTAGGTTGTGGTTCACACCGGCGCTAGCACCGCGGTGCTCCACGGAAAGCTTGCGCCGTGCAGTGGATCGTTTTGGCGTCTAGTCTATTTTGTGCGCGAGCGATCTGCATCAATTCTAGCAGGAAGTTACATCAAGATACAAGATACATTTTTCACAATAAAAGCGATAAAGAGATAAAAATAAACATACAACCACAACACATACACTTCTCTCTGTGTGTGTCAACAACAGATGAATTAAAGAAGTGCAGGTCTACTAACTACTTGCTTCTTAGCACAAGCACGAGGTAATATTTTTAGGTTATTGACTTATCTTGATGACAAAAAACATTTTTAAAAAAAGCTCTAGCATAAGCAACTGTTGCGGAAAAATGCACGTTTGGTGTGAATTGCAGGAGAGTGCCGCGCGCACTCTCCTCCATGGGGCTTCCACGGAGCTTCCGCAGGGGTTCTGCGGGGCTTCCACGGAGATTCTGCAGGGGTTCTGTGGGGCTTCCAGGGGGCTTCTGCAGGGCTTCCGCTGAGCTGTCATGGGGTTACCGCCAAGCTTCTGCGGCGTGTCTGTGGAGCTATTACGGCGCCTCCGTGCCCAGTGTGAACCTAGAGGTTTGCACACACTTTTCATTGCAACTGAAGAGAATAATTAGGAGGGGTGCACACAAGGGAGAGATGATGGGGAACCTGCACGCATGGATGCTAACCTGTTGTACCTCTGCAGAGTTTATTTTTTCAAACTGCTTCTTTTTCAGTCATAGTTTCAGTAGATGACTTATCTTTATCTTTGGTTCAAAGATACAAGATTTTTTTTTTCAAAATTGACCCTTTTCTAGCAATTAAAGTCAATAAATGGAGCTACCTTAGGGGTCTGCAACCTGTAATACACACTGACTAAAACCCACGAGAGCCACCAAATCCCACTTTTATTTTTGTGTTTGTTGCTATTAAATAATTTCTTTATAAGATTGTTGCTTTTAAATATTGACAGTTACATTTTATTCTGTAAACAAAATCTTATTTGCTTTTGGCCTAAAAGTTCCTTTCAAAATAAGGTACTTAAATTAAAACAGTCAAACATGGCATTTTCTTTCAACTAATTTCATATTAATTCAAGTTGTTTCCCTTAAAGCCAAAGAGCTTCAATGTAGGGATATAAAAGTGGCTCCAGAGCCTCAGGTTGCAGACCCCGGAGCTACCTGAACCGCTCCTCCAAAAGACCGCTCAGAAAACAGCAGTACAGTTACATTTAGAATTTATCCTCACTGCAGCCTTTTTTTATTTTATATCTCACAGAACATGGCCAGTTTTTGCATCAATGGCTGCCGATACCGGAGGACTTCGGTACAGATTCTCACCATAGCGGTTGAGAATTTGGCAAGAATTACAGCAAGAATTTTTTATTTTTTTTTTTAAGCTAAATTTGCCTTTAAGCAGTGACCACTTTCAGTATGAGCTACAGAGTTTGTACACATACACATGATGTATTTAAAAGAGTTAATGTTGTATTGTATGTGTTTGTGTCCTGGTACTTTGTCCTGGCCCCGCCCCCTCTCCTCTATAGATGCTGTTTGATCAGAGAAAATGACTGTGGCTTTTTATTTTTTTCTTTTCGTCGTAAAATATCTACTGAATCTGTTGGCTGGCCAGTACTGTTGTTGTTCTTGCTTTAAAAATAACACAAAACAAGAGAAAAAGTTTAGACTTAAAAAAAACATCAACTTTACAAGTTTAATTTTCTGATATGTAGCATTTTGAATATTTTTGGGCAGGTGAAGTTGCCACATAATCGTTTCCAAGTTTGCGTATCTGAATATAAAGGCGATGGTGCTTTCTTTGTAGACCATGCATGTGTTGTTTCTAAAACTTTTATTACACGTCTCGGATCCACTAACACTGAATTTTTAATGTTTTGTTTCCTTTGAATCCATAAAAATGTGCCTTATCACGACTTCACAAACCGAACAGATGGAGTTCACCCTTCAAGTGCACAGTGTGTTTCTCGCCACCTTTAGATGATATCTTTTATTTTTTAATCTCATAGTACCGTGTGTTCAAACTTTCCCCCTCTTTAAGTCCAAATCCTTTGTGGTTTTTAGCTTTAATTTTTATAGGAAGAGACACTTTGTTATTTGAAGATTCAGAAGCTTTTGCACAATTCAGATGAAAACCTGTTGGGTTTTGACCTTCTTCATTTTTGCTCCTTTGAGAGTTCAAGCAGACTCCAACCTGGTGAAGATGACTAGTCTCACTCGCTGTAAAGTTTAAGGACATGGATTTTGCAGCTCATCATCACCTGACTGATGTGGGCTTTTAGGATTGGCAGGAAACGGTTTGAATGAACAGTAAAAAAATAAAAATAAAAAGGGGAGGCTCTTTTATTTTGAAGTTTGCCTTTAAAGATTGAACGTGAGGATATTTGGATGTGAATCGCTGTGAAGTTATAAAGTAAAAAACCTCATGGTCAAAGTTTATTTAAAAACTTTAAGGGACAAGGTGGTCTCTTAAAGGATGTTTTTACAACAAAATAAGAATGTTTGGTTTATCAAGAAATGAAAGTATGTATTATAGTTATGTTTTGCACTGAGTAGTGCTGGGCAATATGACGATACACGTCGTTTGGGCGTGCCATTTCTCTTCTATCGTTTCTATAGTTTCTAACCTAATTTGATCAATTATTACGCCAAATTTATCATTAAACATCCCGAGACAATTGCGTCGGTGTTGCCTTATCAGTGTGTTCACAAAAAAAGATATGTTAGTGAAAATTAAGACAAATTAAGAGATTATTCGAAAACAACTTTCTTACTCAACGCAACCCAATGTTTTTCCTCAATTGTGACCATTCAGTTATCTGTAACCTAAAAAACCAGAAAAATAAGCTATGACATTTTTTTCAGAGAATAACTAAAAATATATCTTATTGTCATAGATCCTGATATATATCGTTATTGTGATAAAAAAATATATATATATATCAAGTTTTCCATATCGCCCAGCAGTAGAACTGAGGTTCCAAAATATATAATAGTAAAGCAAAAGACCACAAACTTTAAGACAATTTGGGATTACTAAATAACTCCACTGATCAGTCAGAAATCTTTAACTTTAGATTTAACATGTTTTTTTTTCCTTAAATTTTTTAAAATTCTTTACACTTTTATGGTACAGTTTAAACAAAAGATTTAAAGCCAAGTTGTACTAGATTACAGCTAATAAATAGTTCCTATTATTAGATTGAAACTGTTGACTGATGCATATTTCTCCTCACTATATTTAACCAAAATCTATTTATTTCCCTAAAAAGACTGGATTTTATTCTTTTTAATGTTAGAAAATCCTTTTTAAACACAAAAAACAGAAAGTTATTAGTATTTTAAGATTCATGCTTAGTATATCTTAGATTTTTTTTTTAGAATTAAAATGATCAGAAAAGCACCTTATCACATTTTTTTTTCTAAAAGTTGCAATTAAAAGACTTAAAAGTGCAATATTGTCCAACTACTAAGATGAAATATCTTGGAAACCAAAGATGGACCAGAACCAAGCAGGAAACAAGCACAGCGATGGAAGATTGTTTTTGCAACTCAAGAATTGAGCTGCAGTCGTGTATGTGAAATAAGTTGGCTGAATGGAAGTCGATTTAAAAAAAAAAAAAGAAAAAACAAATCCAGACCAGAGAAGTCTTGCAGGATTTGTCCGATTCTGCTGCTACGGCCAGATAAATGTACTGTTCGTTAACGTAAATGCACACCAAACTGTTGCTGTCCCAGCTAGAAACACTAATAATGGTAGTGTTCCCTCATGTTACAGAAGCTAAAAGTAGGCGGGGCTTAAATGCTCAACATACTGTGCTGCTTGAAGGGTTTTCCCAAAAAGCTAAATCATTAAAGGAAATGCAGCCTTTGCACTTCCTTTGTCAAAAGCATCAAGCCTTTTTTTTTGTTTTTATCTCACAGAATGACAGTTTTTATTATTCCTTATGGGATCCGTGTTCAACTACTTGTATTCTGTTGTTTTGTCATACATTACAGTTATACTAGCTCATTCAGATTTTTTATAATATGCTAAAATTCATATTGATTCTATTATAATATATTGTTATCATTGTTATTACTATATGGGAACTTTAACCCAATAAGAAGTTTGTGTTTCTGCACTGATATCTTATTAAAGCATACTGATCTTACTCTCACTTTATGGACTCTGGATCTTTATTGGAACTTCTACAACTACACTGGACCTTCAATCTTACATGTCAAAGTCAAGGCCCAGGGGCCGGATCCGGCCATCCATATAATTTGATTTTGTTGTTATTATTAGTGGCAAACTTTTCTCTGCTTCAGAATCTGCTGG
>NC_050526.1:18110828-18110958 GCF_002922805.2 Oryzias melastigma
AGTGGCAAACTTAATATAATATTCAGGCTTAAGAGCTACCGTTATACATTCTTGCTTTTTTTGTTTAACAGAGGGTAAAAGAAACAAAACAAAAAAAATCAGACACACGTAAAAAAAAAACCCTTAACGT
>NC_050526.1:18111095-18117766 GCF_002922805.2 Oryzias melastigma
GTGGACAAGACTTCACGTCTGTCATTGGACCCCAGTAAAGATCAACAATCATTGAAAACAAAGTTCAGCGCAGTGTCTTGTGCGGAAGGGTTAAAGTCGGGGGACCACATTGCCATTCATATAAACGCTCAATAAAAAGAATCTGCTGGAATTATCGTGTTAACGGTCAAAAAGTTACCATAAGTCACATGTGCCAAAGTCAAGGTGGCCAGATCTGGCCCTCCAGATCGTTATATTTTATTGTTATTAATGACTGATGTTATTTTGCACTTATTGATAACTTGTACAATTTTGAGAAAAAATATTTTTACGGAGACTAAAATTTCTGATAAAAAGATACGTTTTTAAAGTTTTTAAAATTCCGATTTACTGTTTTCATAAATGTTTATTCTGTTCAGCCCACGATCCAAGGCGATTTGGGATTTTGGTCCCTTGTGACTTTGAGTTTAACAACTCTTTGCCCTAAAACCTTTGCGACCATCTGAGACATTGATGCATCTGGCTACCGCTGCCCTGTGGCCGCCCAGCTGCCGCCCATTTTTGTAATGACGTCAACCCCGCCTGTCACTGGACTGCCACTCCATGACCTTGAAATATGCCCAGGTGGTAACCAATGCCAGATTTGAGAGAAAAATCATCTGGTTGCTCTAAAATTTGAACCATCTCTTAAAACCTTCGCGGCCACCTGCCGAATTTGCTGAAAACCTTGCATTCAGGTCATGAATGTCATGAAACTTGCATTCATTTGGCGAGGCACCACTTTGGGATATGTGACCGTAGTATTACTGTTGTAACACAACATTCATCACTGCTATTTATAACTAAAAAGATAACAAACATGGAGTAGATAAAAAAGAGAAAAGGAACCCTGATTGAAGGACGAACCTGCAGAAATCATGGCCCTCATTACATTACAAAAAAACTGGAGGTTCAGGATTAGACAAGATCCTATTGGCAAGCTATGCAAATATCCTTCAAAGGTACAGTAGATACGTCAAAGGGCTTTTGTTAAAATAAAAAATCATATTGAAATCACCAGAAAAGTCAATGAAAAGAGCTGTGTCAAGAGTTTAAAGGTCTATAAAGAGACTATGCAGAGAAGCAGAGCGACTATGGAGGAAGAAAAACACAACAAGAAGGTGGTGGTGATGGATGGAACTTGTCCACATGAAGGAACACAAAACACTCAACAAAATGTAGAAGAAAGAACAAAGTAGTAAATATGTGGATGATGAAGAAACTGACACGAAAACTGGATCAATCTGTGGTCGGATTAGATTATGAGGTTTCCAGTAAAACATGAAAAGATAACTGATTTACATAAATTACTTAAATGCAAATGCTTTAATGTGAGTAATGCAAAACTTTGGAGTTCAATTGTTTTTTTGTTTTGTTGTGGAAAATTTTCAGAAAAATTATTTTAGCTATCACCTTTTTTAAACTACATTTTTTAAATATAAATTATTAATATTCTTCCCTTTTCTTAAATATCCCAAAAGTACATTTTGATATACTTATTCAGTGTATTCACTTGTTGATTTTTTTTTCATGAAGAGGCTTCCAGAGTGTAAGTGTGTGTGTTTATTGTTTGAATTGGTTGGCAGCCAACATTTTGTTCAGTTCAAGACCATTTAGCAGCATCAAACGATTTAATTAAAGGATGTTCAGAAACAGGCTGTTCTCATTCTTCAGTTCTGTCTGCATGTGTGAGTGGCTGAGTAAAACAGGCTTTGTGGGGACGAATTCCCATCTACAACCTTCTCTGATTCAATTTGGCAAAGACAGAATATCAAGGTTTGAGTTTGGATTTAAGGAAAACGATGTATTTTTGTTTCATATCGTCAAATATATATATATTTTTTTCATTTATTCTCACATTTTTCATTTAAAACATCTGACAGTTTTGATTCCATATAAAAAACATAATTTTGAAATCACCATAAAAATGTAAATATATATATTCTTAATAAATTACTTTTTAAATATTTAAATATCAATATTTAAAGGACTTTTCTGCCATTTTCTTCTTGGTTTCAAAGCCTCAGCTCCACCTTTGTTGCTGTACTCGAGGTTTTATTTGTTGTATTGTGACGCACTTCCTCTTCTTAGAGCAACACAACAATATTTTCAGCCTCTCCGTCTCCTGATGCGTCTCTAACAGAAACTGCAGAGTTCAGAGTCCTCACAAAGACTTGTAGACTGAGTACCCCACAATAATGAGGAGGATTGTGTCTTTCCTAAATTCTAAAAAACAAAAAACTATATTTAAACATATTAAAAATTTTGGGGGACTTTTTAACTTACATTAAGGATGAGACCTGAAGTTGGATTGATCGAAGATCCCTCTGCAGTCATTTTGTATTTTCAGGCTCCAGAGTTTCATATCAAAGAGACTTATACGAAGTTCAGATGTTGGTTTTTATAAGTCAGTCCACAGATTCACTTTGAAATCATAGACAATTTGGTGAGCCTAAAGGGTGAAAATGTCCATGCATATTTTTTTCTATGGGTATGCTGCAGGCAACCAGTCAGCAAATGCGTAACATGGAAGGGGAAGTACAAATATCTCTTTTTAAATTCAACACCCTCCAAAACAATTGTGAACTTAGCAAGGGACCCATCAGTGCTGTTCTAGTGATGAGTCTGAGCTCTCATCACACAAAAATAATAAAAATTAGGAATAATACCAAACAGAACTGTTAAAAAAGCGACATTTTCTTTACTGTAATTTTGGCTGAAGTAACATCTTATTTTCTCAAGTGAAATTCTGGCAACCATGTTGCTGCCATTTCTTTTACCGTAAAATGTACTTTTTTTATGTAACTGTTGACTTTGAAAAGAACGTTTATGTTTGAATAAGTTTTCATTTATTTTTAAATTGTGAAACAAAGAAGTTTAACTTAAGTTTAACTTCAAGTTTTAAGTTCAACCTAACTTGCTAAGTTCAAGTTTTTGTTTTGTTGTTTGACATGTTAGAAATCTAAACAGAAATGAAACAACTTAAATAAATAACCTCTTATTTATTTTAATGTTACCATTTTTTATTAAAGCTAAAGAGCCACGATAAAGAAAGAGTAACATGTGGTTCCGGAGCCACAGGTTGCAGACCACTGGATTAAACCATAAAAATAGAAAAAAACTCATGAAGTGTCAGCTGCAACTCAAATCCACATTTATTTCTTTGCATTTCTACCAATTACAACAAAGTTTTCTCAGATGCCAATTCTTCTTAAATTGTTCTTAAATAGTTTATAACTCAAATTAGCACCATAATTATACAGAGAAGGTTTTGATCAGTCCTAAAAACTAACATTCATATCAGATTCATATCAGAAGGAACTTTTTCTTTACTGCTACTTATCGATAAAATTCTGAAAACTGACCGTTTTTATTTAAATACTGTTTGGGTCTTTGCTAGATTTGACCAAACTGGCGTCCACTATTTTCTTTGTATTAGGGATGTAACAATACATTTTGTCAACAATTTGATCCAGATAATGATTTGGGCTTCCTTTTGTTTTTATGTTATAGTAAAATAAACCCACCGTTTCCAAAATCGATTATCATTGATGTATTTTATTTTGAAATGATTTTTTTAATGGAAACAACTTCCCTTCGACTGATTGATCCTGTTGGAGAAATTGACTCATAAATTAATTGTTACACGTCTACTACACCACTTAGTGTTGAGCAGTTTATTGAACTATTTTCTAATAACAGTTGTAGTGACATTTCATTGTGTTCATTTGATTCTATTTTTGGGGTTATTCTTATTTTGTCTAATTAATATTATTTGGCAAACAATGGCACTTCTGTAAAACTAATTTTTTGTTTAAAACTAAGCTCAAATTTCTGCATGAATGTTTAAGTTGACCTCAACTCACCTTTATCTATTTTTGAGATTAAGATGTAATATTATAGGTATCTTCAAAAATGAAAATAACAGATGCTCTGCTGTCAAATGTATGTAAATGAGCCTTTACTGAAGTTCACTTATATTTGATTTATCTAAAATATTATTCTGAAAGTCTGTGTATGCGATCATAATGTCAGATAAAGCACTAAGATCAGAGGAAATGTTGGCAGAGGTTGTCTCTAAGCTTCTTTTTGCCCACACATCCTGACAGCTCCTGCTGTCTGCTTATCAGCTCAAATCCACTCAGCGTCTGTGTAAGGAGCACTTCTTCCTTCCTCCGTACAAAGGCAGGAACCCAAACTTTTGGGCACAGAGAAGAAGGTTAAAAAAAACCCAACATGTGCAGGATTCATAGGAGAGTGCAGGTAAACACACAGAGGTCTGGCATCCCTTTGTTCTAAGCTCTTTGTTTCCTGCAGGCGGGGAGTCCGAAAAACACGTCAGGAGGAACCGGCGACTCAGACATGCCGGCCCGCTTCCTTGTTTCAGGTTTCCACGACGATTCTTTCTCCAGCGTCTGCTGCACTTCACAGAAACGCTAAACTTTCCAAGATCTGGAAGATTTTTAAAATCCAAAAACGCTTTGTGATTCTTTTCGAATAGAATAGAATAGAATATCTTCATTTCTATAGCACTTTTCCCAGAAAGAATCACAAAGTGCTTCACAAAACGACAGCTTAAAGTCAAACCAAAGCCATTATCCATCCATCCATCTTCTTGACCGCTTTGTCCCTTTCGGGGTCGCGGGGGTGCCGGAGCCTATCCCAGCTGCTGAAGGGCGAAGGCGGGGTACACCCTGGACAGGTCGCCAGTCTGTCTCAGGGCCTCAATCACACATTCAGTCTCACATTCACACCTAGGGGCAATTTAGAGTCACCAATGAACCTATGAAGCATGTTTTTGGACGGTGGGAGGAAGCCGGAGTCCCCGGTGAAAACCCACGCATGCACGGGGAGAACATGCAAACTCCACACAGAAAGGTCCCAGCCGGGATTCGAACCAGGGCCTTCTCGCTGTGAGGCAAGAGCGCTAACCACTGCACCACCGTGCAGCCCTAAAGTCTTTAAAGTAAAATGATTAATACACAGCCATGTTTTAATGCTTGTTACATAATCCAACAGATTTTGTTGTTTGTTTGTATGATTGTCCGGGAAAAAAAACGGTAAAGCCGGATATCATCTGCATAGACATGAATTAAAATGTGGCTGAACTTATTAATGAATCTTCCAAGATGAATCATATCTAAGGCTTTGTTATGAGCCACTTTTGCACCTTTATCATCAGGTAATCTGTGCTTTATGTGTATTTATATTCATTCTTCTTGACTATTTTTTATCTATTTATCGTTCATTTTAAGTCCAACTGAGGAAAACCAACTGGGAATTCTGAACAGAAACGTTTCAGGAAGACAGAAAGTCTTGCAATTGTTTTAGCAGGAAGTGGAAACATCTTCATCAGATGTTTAAAGCAAATTCTTCTTCCCCAGGCAGACACTTTTAATGAAACACATACGTCTACGCCAGATATGGAGATTACCATCTGTTCAGGACATGTCTCCCAAATCAGGAAGATACACCCAAACAGAAGCATAACATGATTAGAAGATGAAGACAACAGACATTCGAACGGACGCAGGACATGTTTTAAAGCGGTAGTTGTGACTTAGAGTGAACATTTTTGAAGAAAGATCCTCACAAAGTGAAATGTTGGAGCTTTTCATGGAGAGCTTTAAAGCCAAACTCTAAACTCTGTCCTGGAGTTAATAATGAACTAAAACTGAACACAAGTAATAGAGCAAATCTGTACAAATAAAAACCAAAGGAAGTTTTTTATTATTATTATTATTTCATATCCATAATAAACCAAAGTACTCAGTTCTATCAAATATTTCATCAGTTTTCTCCTTTCATTCCAGAAGCTTTTATTGTTAAGACGACTTATTCTGCCTGTTGTGTTGTGGAACAGTCGAGAGTTCAAACCTAAATGTCCTCGAATGCATCGTTTTGACTTTGATTCAAAAGGAAATAATAAAGTTTTAATACAAAAAGAGGCATTCAAGGTCATCTGTAAAAAATTGTTCCTTTTTTCCTCAACTGTGATGGCTTTGCAGCAGAAAAATCCATCCATCAATCTATTAATCCATCCATCCAGCAATCCATCCATCCCACCTTTCATCCATCCATCTGTCCATCCATCCATCTGTCCATCCATCCATCCATCTGTCCATCTGTCCATCCATCCATCAGTCTATTAATCCATCCATCCATCCATCCATCCGTCTACTAATCCATCCATCCATCTGTCTATTAATCCATCCATCCATCTGTCCATTCATCCATCCATCCATCCATCCATCTGTCTTCTAATCCATCCATCCATCTGTCTATTAATCCATCCATCCATCTGTCTATTAATCCATCCATCCATCCATCCATCCATCCATCCATCCGTCCGTCCATCCATCCATCCATCCATCCATCCATCTGTCTTCTAATCCATCCATCCATCTGTCTATTAATCCATCCATCCATCCATCCATCCATCCATCTGTCTATTACAGTTTTTCTCAGTCACTTTGGTGCATTTCTCAGAACACTATTAACATTTGCACAGCAGTTAGTGCATATCACAAAACAATTAGTGCAAACTTCAAAACCTAGTGGATAGCCTGCAAAAACACGCTCAAGATTGATTATCCATTCCTCAAAAGCAAGTATTCATGTCAATGAAACTGTCAGTGCCATCAAAATGAAAA
>NC_050526.1:18117812-18124507 GCF_002922805.2 Oryzias melastigma
CCATCTGTCTATTAATCCATCCATCCATCCATCCATCCATCCATCTATCCATCCATCCATCCATCCATCCATCCATCCATCTGTCTATTAATCCATCCATCCATCTGTCTATTACAGTTTTTCTCAGTCACTTTGGTGCATTTCTCAGAACACTATTAACATTTGCACAGCAGTTCGTGCATATCACAAAACAATTAGTGCAAACTTCAAAACCTAGTGGATAGCCTGCAAAAGCACGCTCAAGATTGATCATCCATTCCTCAAAAGCAAGTATTCATGTCAATGAAACTGTCAGTGCCATCAAAATGAAAAGTCTTGACACCATCTTTATGAACAAGATAGTCAAACGGCTTTGTCATGTTTTCACTATGACACTTTATCATTTCAGTGTTTTCCATTGCAAAAATATTTGGTGACACCTGAAAATGCTCAAGACAGCACTGCGGCCTACTCGTACAGACATCTGAAATGTGCAGTAAAGTCACTGTATGTGTTAAACATAAAATCACCCTTTTGGTAGAGCTGTGAACAATATACAGCACATGTAACAGTACAGTAAATCATCCTGGCACATCCAGACGTTCCTGTCTGTCTGGCCACATATTTTCATCTACAAACGGATGTTATCCCTCGCAATGCAGCGAGGAAAGTATCTCCTGGAGTGGCGAATCCATCCTCTGCAGGACTCTGCTGGGATGTCGTCACATGCTGCATCCATGACTGCTAGCAGGGCCATTTGCTCATGTGGATGCCGGTCATAAAACTGCACACACCTCCTCATGAGTGACAGCTGAAATTCACCTGAGATCAATTGTTCAATTTAGGAGACATTTCCAGGACAAAATGATACAGGAAGGTACAGAATTTGCTTGACAGATGGCTAATATTTGACATTTGATAACTAGTTCAACAATTTTGTGTAATGACTCAAGCAATGAAAGTAAGACTATTAGTTTTATTGAGAACGACTATTCAGCATCCATAAGTATAATTAATTTCGACTGACATGACATAAGCAAATGGAAATGTCAAAAAACAGCAGAGAAATGCATGAATGCAACTGATTCATGTCCAAAATCATTTGCAGTTTGTTCAGAGAGGAGAAATTGATACTATGATGTGCACAAATGACAAAAGTGTTGTGGAGGTTGAACTAATAGTTATGAGAATTTCAATTCAGATCTGAGAAACGCACCAAAGCCACTGAGAAAAACTGTAATCCATCCATCCATCCGTCCGTCCGTCCGTCCATCCAGCCATCCATCCTTCAATCCACTCACTGTTGGATGAAGGTGGGTTACAGGTTGCCAGGAGAGTTGGGTAAATTACTTTGAAATAGTAAAAGGTTACTTTAATTTAGTTACTGGATGAAATTGTAATCAAATGAATGTACTCATTCCCAATTTAAAGAGTAATTCACTACTTGTTCCTTTACTTCCCTTTTTTCGACTCACATACGGATTCTCAAAGGAATGACACGAGCAGAAACAACATCTTTGTAAAATGAAAACATGGAGGCTGGAGAAGAACAGTCGGGTAGTTCAGCACAACCTCATTCATTTCAGCACATGAACATGAGATAATGTACTTTTCATTGTACATAGTATAGACGGGTTGCCTGTCTATGTACTCTGTCCTTCTCATTGACATTAGGACAGTGGAAAGCAGGTCATCTCCAGAACAAGAGTTGTTTTGTCTTGGTTTTCAACAAATTGGAAATCATTTGAATATCTCCAGATGCCCCGATGAATTCATCCACATTTTTACTCTTTTCATCGTGCTTTGACTAATCATCAGTGTCATTTATTCAGTTTTTTTTTAATACTATCTGTTTTGTTTCATTTAACCAAGAGAAAATGTCAGAGCCAAGTGTTTACACGCATTAATTTGTTTTATTAGTCATTTATCGTGGTTTCACTGAACCACAATGTGAGTAATGAAGTAATGAGGGTTTCTGTAGACTAGAAAATGTAACTTAATTACCAAAATTTGAACTGTAATTCATTACATTACTCAGTTACTGACAAATTCCTCTTCCTCTTTCCTCACGCAGGCTCCACTCTTCAGCGTCTGCTCGTCCTTTGGGATGGCAGAATATCTCCGGACAATTGTCCAAGAAGCTGCTCCAAGGACAGTTTGTTTATTCTTGTGATTTAGTCCCAAGGCATGAAGCTGCTCCGAATAAGCTTCAGCCTTCCACGAACCCCCCCAACACACCGTAAACAAACATCCAGTTTCCCATGTTCAAACCAGAGGAGTTATGTTTGGATCCTTGAAGAGAAAAAAGAACACATTTGTAAACACAGTCTGTACTGTTTTATTTGACTGTTTTAAGCTGAATGGCGATAGGACTTCTTGTTTTTCTTGAGGCATAAGTGATAAAAAAAGATGGCTGAAAACAAGACCAAACTAAGTAAACAGAAGCACTTCTTCATTTTTCTGTACAGCCTGGTGAATTCTAATACAACATTTTTAAAAGAAACATTTAGTTTTTTGAAAACTGATGACAAAAAAAACCTCTAATCATCATTTGATCCTTAATGGGACAAAAAATGTATTTAGTCAGGCTCCAATTGTGCAAATTCTCCCACTTAACACTAGAATTCCTAAGCCTGCGCAAATTTTCGCAGGGAAGAGTTCCCCTCCTCTAGTCCGAGAGCCCATTGTTGTGTCATGGTGGGTCACTGATGAGCCATTAACTTGCCCATGTATATGTTAATGCAGCATGTAGTACCTAATGTGGATTTGAACTAACAGGTTGTGTGGGGGTTGGAGTTACCTGATGCATGTGGACAAGTATTGGCTTTCCTGCTTTTACTCACATTTGAACTAAAGTTCCATCTCATTCCTAACCCAGAGTTCAATATGATGTTGCTCCACCTTTTGCTGCTATTGCAGCTTCAACTCTTCTGGGAAGGCTGTCCACAAGGTTGAGGAGAGTATTTATAAGAACTCTGGATCATTCTTCCAAAAGCTCATTGGTCAGGTCACACTGATGTTGGTGGAGAAGGTCTGGCTCTCAGTCTCTGCTCTAATTCATCTCAAAGGTGTTCTATGGTGTTCAGTTCAGGACTCTGTCCTCCATGTCTTTATGGACCTTGCTTTGTGCTCTGGTGCACAAAAATGTTGGAAGAGGAAGAGCCCGCTCCAAACTGTTCCCACTAAGGTTGGGAGCATTGTCCAAATTGTGTTAAAAATATTTCTTTCACCTGCAGTGAACAGTTTTGAGGTAAAAATAAAATTTAAAAGTAAAAACAAATATTTCATGTGGACTATTCCTGAGCGGGATTCGAACCCATGACCTTCTGAATGTGAGTCCGCAGCCATAACCACTTGACCGTCTAGTGGCGGAATCTGGAATGCATGTCAAACTTAAATTTAAACATGACATTCTGCATTGCGCAATCAGGAAGTCATTGTTGATGGTTTAAAGGCATTTGTCTGTGTTAAAAATATTTCTTTCACCTGCATTGAACAGTTTTGAGGTAAAAATAAAATTTAAAAGTAAAAACAAATATTTCATGTGGACTATTCCTGAGCGGGATTCGAACCCATGACCTTCTGAATGTGAGTCCGCAGCCATAACCACTTGACCGTCTAGTGGCGGAATCTGGAATGCATGTCAAACTTAAATTTAAACATGACATTCTGCATTGCGCAATCAGGAAGTCATTGTTGATGGTTTAAAGGCATTTGTCTGTGTTAAAAATATTTCTTTCACCTGCATTGAACAGTTTTGAGGTAAAAATAAAATTTAAAAGTAAAAACAAATATTTCATGTGGACTATTCCTGAGCGGGATTCGAACCCATGACCTTCTGAATGTGAGTCCGCAGCCATAACCACTTGACCGTCTAGTGGCGGAATCTGGAATGCATGTCAAACTTAAATTTAAACATGACATTCTGCATTGCGCAATCAGGAAGTCATTGTTGATGGTTTAAAGGCATTTGTCTGTGTTAAAAATATTTCTTTCACCTGCATTAAACAGTTTTGAGGTAAAAATAAAATTTAAAAGTAAAAACAAATATTTCATGTGGACTATTCCTGAGCGGGATTCGAACCCATGACCTTCTGAATCTTTACCTGTAGAGTAAAACCTTCATGAAAACACTTCTTCACTGGTTTCAAATTTCAAGGTGTTTACAGATCGGCTACTCGCTTTCAAGCGGACACTTTCAATGAAAGTTTAGCTAACGCATGTAGAGGAGAATTTCAGGCTTTCAGGTGGGTTTTCACCGGGGACTCCGGCTTCCTCCCACCGTCCAAAAACATGCTTCGTAGGTTAACTGGTGACTCTAAATTGCCCCTATGTGTGAATGTGGGAGTGACTGGGTGTGTGATTGAGGCCCTGCAACAGACTGGCGACCTGTCCAGGGTGTACCCCGCCTTCGCCCTTCAGTAGCCGGTTTTGGCTCCGGCACCCCCGCGACCCCGAAAGGGAAGAAGCGGTCAAGAACATGGATGGATGGAAATATCTCAACTTTGAGAGACAAAATAAGGAATCCAGAAAATCACATTGTCTGATTTTCTTTTTTTATTATGTACTAAAATAAGCATTTGGTCAATAACAAAAGTTCATCTCAATACTTTGTTCTAAACTCTTTGTTGGCAATGACTGCAGTCGGATGTTTTCTGTAAGTCTTCACAAGAATTTCACAAACTTGCTGGTGTTTTGGTCCATTCCTCCATGCAGATCTCCTCTAGAGCAGTGATGTTTTGGGGCTGTTGCTGGGCAACATGGACATTCAACTCCCTCCAAAGATTTTCTATGGGCTTGAGATCTGGAGACTGGCTCGGCCAATCCAGGACCTTGAAATGCTTCTCACTCCTTCGTTATCCAAAAGTTCTACTGGGGTTTCATCTGACCGTAGGACATTCTACCAATCCTCTTCTGGCTCATCCAAATGCTCTCTAGCAAACTTTAGACAGGCCTGCACATGAACTGACTTTCGCAGGACAGGGTTTGAGGATTTGGCCCTTAAATTAGGATGATACCACTTTTAGCCAAACTTAAAATAAAAATTGTGTCATTTTTTAGGACAAAGTTTCTACAGAGTGGCACTAGTTCATTGAAATTTGCCTCTGAGTTATGGGCGGGACTGTTAGCGCCAAGTAAGCCTGCCCTCATTTCCCATCATCCCTTTAGTAGCCCCTCACAACACCAAGCTGCTCCTGCATCAACACGGCTTGAATGAGGAAATACTCAGAAATATCAAATGCTACAAGAACATGTTAAAAACACCAAAACACAATTTTCTTTACATTTTAAAATGAGATGTCACTTTAAGACGTTTTAAGAAAAATGTTTATAAAAATATTCAAGCAGGCTATATTTATTGTTGTTTCTTCTCATCTATTGCTGGAAAATGAATCTAAAAATGTATTTTCTTATGACCTAGCAAAATTGTGTCTCAAAAATGTAAAACTGTGTTATTATAAGTCTTAATTTAGAGGTGAGTGAATCATAACAAAAGTAAAATAGACATACTGAAAAGTTGTGAAAATTTGCAAAATATATAATTTAAAAACAATATTGACTGTTTATAATAATTAATATGATTTTACATAGAATCAAATTAAAATGTAAAAAGGTAAAATTTGTATCAATTAAGAAAAGCTCTGAAATTTGTTACAATTAAAAATCGTTTTTATCAAATTAAATTTTTAAGTGGAGTAAACTATTACCTCAAAAAATTATTTGATAAGGACTAATGTTTTTAAATGTAACATATGACAAAACGTTTGTTAATTGCTTCAATGCTTCACTTTTTATGGTGAGTCCATAGATGTTTTGCATTCATCTTTGCAGAGACATGCGTGAGCGTTTCTTATCTCCAGATTGGTAAATAATGTCGACTCTGCGTTCAACAAAATAACTATTGTGTGAAAAACCAAAAAAAGAAAAATGCGCTTTAATTAATCATTCATCAAAAATCTGAATCCAAACTATTTTCTCCCATTTTCTCATAAAATAAAACAGTCGATATCTGACATCTGGAGCTGACGGTCGAGCCGACAGTCCAGACTTTGCTCCCATTCTTTGCTTTCTGTGGGAATACATTGATACAATGCTTTGCCAAATGCAGCTTTTTCCAGCCCAGAATTGTGTTATCATCAGCGATTGTTCTGATTCAGGAGCGCAGAGACAAAGAGCTTACGCAATGATTACTCAATCTTTCGACTCTTTGACCCTTTAGATCCCAGTTTGGCTTAATCAGGAAGAGATGAAGAAAAAATAAACCTTTAGATGGGATAAATTAAATAAACAGAAAAACAGTAAATGTTGAGGAGTTCTTCTATCCTCCTCTGAGGCACATATACAAGTCCTATCTAAATAATAAATATGCCTGACAGAGTATACAAAGAAGGGATTAGATTTAGCCTTTGTGTTCCTGTTGATCCGGTAGAAGAGGCAATTTTGTGACAAAAATCTTTTTAGTGTAGCTAGAAGCTCCAATGACAATGGTGTTTTTAACATGTTCTTGTAGAATTTTTCTGATCATGGAGTACGTTTTTAAAGAAAACTACGATTAAAATTGAATTTCTAAGTAATTCTTCATTCAAACCATTGAGAATCAGGAGCAGACAAAAAATATTGTTGGAAAATATTGCTCGTCATTTTTGTTCCACTGCTAATATTAATATTAATAGAATAAAAAAAAAAACAGAAGAAACAGTATTTACAGTAGAGTA
>NC_050526.1:18125145-18131212 GCF_002922805.2 Oryzias melastigma
TCTTGTAAAACTACGACTAAAATTAAAATTCTAAGTAATTCTTCATTCAAACCATTGAGAATCAGGAGCAGACAAAAAATACTGTTGGAAAATATTGCTCATTGTTTTTGTTGCACTGCTAATATTAATATTAATAGTGTATTAAAAAACAGAACAAACAGTATAGACAGTAGAGTATAACTGCTAGCTGAGCGCCGAAACTAGTGGCTGATAACTGCTAACTGATTGCCAAAGCTAGTGGAAGATAGTTGTTAGCTGACCGACAAAGCTAGCAATTGATAACTGCTACCTGAGCGCAGAAACTAGCGGCGGATAACTGTTAGCTGAGCGACAAAGCTAGCGGCTGATAACTGCTAGCTGAAAGCTGAAACTAGTAGCTGATAACTGCTAGCTGAGCGACAAAGCTAGCGTTTGATAACTGCTAGCCGAAAAAAAAACTGTTAAGGTGGAAATACAAACAAAGTCTTTAAAATAATGAACTACAATTAAAGGTAAATAATTTGTTAGTCAATAATATTTAAAATATATCCTTCAACAACCAATCAACAGCTTTGAAATAGTTAAATAAGCCCCGCCCTTTACAGATCTTCTGTCCTTTATGTCCGTCACCTTTACATTGTTAGAGGAGTTTAAAAAGCTTTTCTTTCACGAAGCTGTCCTCTGAGTGTTAAAGACGTGTCCAGGTAAATGCCTGCTGCTGGCAGAATGAGAAAAGACGATGAAAGGTGTGATGATGAGCTGCAGCCTTCGTCATGGACGGATGAATCGGTCGGCTGAAAGCTTCTGTAAAGTTTGGCTGCATGCAGGCGGAAAGAAGCAGCTGCTGTGATTCATCGCTGATCGTATCTGAGAGATCCTTAAGTTGTTTGATTTGACTCAATAATGACTTTTATCTTCCATTAAACTGTTGATATTTTCCAAACATCCATCATTCAACTCTGCAGAAAGTCGACACCCAATAAAGCTGCTTTAATAGTTTTTACTTTTCTTTTCCCTCATCAGTTCTCTATTTCACATGAGGTTGCATAAATCAAGAGAAGAAAGTGGAGAAGCTTTCATAGTTACAGTTTCTGATCGCCACTGCGACCTTCTCCCCACGTCTGTCTGCCTTCTCAGTAACCTCCTTCACTTCCTGTGTGACACAAACATATGGTAAAGACGGCGTTCCGTCCTCTAATGTGTGTGAGAAGGCGAGCTGAAGCGAAAGCCGCAGACGGCTCAGACTGTCTAAGTTTCCACAGAGTCAACGTCGACTTTCTCATGAGAATGTTTCACGGCGTTACGGCGCGGAGCTTCAAGGGTCTTCCAAAACAAAATGTAAATTCTCCGAAGAAGGTCAAATGTAAGCAACTAGTTCACTGTAAAAAGTGAAACATTGGATCAATTTACTTAAGTTTTATTAAATTACATTTTTAAGTTGAGTAAAAAGATAACTCAAACTTTTGATTTTTTGAACACCAACAGTTTTAAATGTAACAAGTTATAGATTGTTGTCATTCTATCCACTGGTTCACTTTTTCAGCGCACGAGGAAGGCTTTTCTATTAAGGATGAAACAAATCTTAAAGTATTAGTTGTCATGTGTAACAAAAGCAGAAATAAAAGTTTAGAAAGGAAGGTTAACCCCTTAATGTCTGTTGTCTCAAATATGCAACAAACCAAACCAGAAGCAGCCATAAAAACATAAGTGAATAACTTTCTTCATAGCTGGAAATAAATTCGGGTGTTAAGGCTTAATTTAGTTACAAAGAAGGTTAACTTGTTACCAAAATAAATCTCAATTTATGAGTTTTTTCTGAAAAGTAAGACTAGAAAAATTTTATGTTCTTTTAATCTATCAAAAAAAGTAAATAAACGTTAAACCAATTCAATTTTTGTATATTAATTTAATTCAGTGCAGATGATTTAATTTATCAGAATTAATCCAAATAACATTTTATTTACAGGTTTTGTTGAACTTTTTCTGGTGTTTTGGGGGTTCACCGTTGGGATTTTACCTCTGGAAGAACAGGGAGAACTCTTCAGCCGAACAAGCCACGATATGTTAACCTGCTGAGCAGTTTGGGATCAAACAGGACTGGAAAGACACGAACAAACAGATGGAAAAATGTCTGTAAAGACACAAGTCACAGGAAAGATCCAGTCCAGAGAATCCAGGAAAAACTCCCAATTTTCTTTGGCTTATGGCGACCAAATTAAAGGCTCAGGGTCACCTTGATTTAACTTAAATAGAAACGTTAAGGCCAGACATAAGAACTGAGATGGATCTTTTTATTGGAACGGAAGCAGGAATAAAGCTGAAGGCTCCACCTCTTATTTTAGTTTTGAAAATTCATAATGAATGCTGCTTAAATGAGAATCAACAAATATATAAAGTTCCTTCTTTGGAAAACCAATAATTTGTACGTTTTAACATTACTCAGGGGTGGACTTATCATTAGGCAAAAGTGGATGATCGTCTGGGGCCCCAAAAGTTTTGGGGGCCCCCACTTAAAAAAATGATTTAAAGCAATTTTCACACCCGATATTATTTAACTCTATCTTAAGAAATTAAAATAAATCACTAAAATGCCATAAAGACTGCTGATGTCAAAATGTTTCATCTCCCCATCTCTCTGCAGCAATCCGTAAACAGGTGAAAATTATCATGAAAATGATCATTCCAATGAAAGAAAAAAAAAGCAAATCATCTTATGCTAAATTCTAACAATGTAGGTTAAACAACAACAACAAAACTGATGTGCAGGGAACAGGAAAAAGAACAACAGAATTAATGAGAAGATAAAGAAGGTCAAGAAAATTAATTAAAAAAAAGGAGAATAAAGGCCAAAAGAAGAGCAGAAATCGGTCATTTTTAAAATATTTCTTCATTGTTTTACTCTATTATTCTAGTACTTTTGTTTCTTTCGCCATTTTTAGCAAAGCCTTACAAATTAAAGAAAAGATAGAAAACCTTTATTTAGTCCTACTAGAGAATGAGTAACAAATTAGTCTATTCAATAAATTTAATGTATTTTTTCAATTAAAAATAATAAAATAAATGTGATTTCATGCAGTTAAATGTTTATCAAAACATTTGGATTCTTGACATTGTTTCTGTCTGATGATGCATTCACACTGACTGCGTATGGAGCGTTCAAGAACACATTTTATATTCTTGAACACTATACACTATACATGAACACACTATATACTATATATGTATTCATGAAGTAATAATGAGATTGTTAATAACATACAGTGTTTCATAGACTCAAACGAAGAAGCTCCAACAATTGTTCTGCTTCTCCTGGAGTGAGTTTCAGTTTGGCCACTAGGTGGCAATGTTGCTATAATATTACACCTTATTCCAGAAGAAGAAGAACGTATAAGGAAAAAACTGCCTTTTAGGCCACAAATGGTTACTTTAAAAATATTTTCTTAAAAGAGTTTAGAAATGTCATTCCTGTGAGTTTATAAAGATGTTCATTTAGTCAGAAATGAATGTTTACGTCGACCGAACGTTAGCATTAGCTGATCTGTAGGAAATACCATTATAAGTTAGCATCAAGCTAGCGGACTTTAGCTTTATGAATTAGATCGATCTCTACTTTTATGGATTATTTATTGATCAATTAAGCTTAAATCAATTGTTTATCAACCCAGTCTTATTTTCTACTGTTTACTGGAGCTAATCCGCCACCTACAAAAGGTGGAAACTCGGAGCAAGACGTCAAAGCAAATCTGCAAATCTGGTTAATCTTCCTCCAGGTTTTTTGTTTTCACAGCTCTGTCTCTATAAACTTTTGTCTTTGTGTCTTTTAATAATTATTAATAAATATTAATGTCTCCTTTTTGATCATGTTTTCAATGGTTGGTACCTCTGTTGTGGATTACCATGTATGTAGTGACAGTACTGCGTTGCCGCAATTAAGCCTGAAATTCTCCTCTACATGCGTTAGCTAAACTTTCATTGAAAGTGTCCGCTTGAAAGCGAGTAGCCGATGTGTAAACACCTTGAAATTTGAAACCAGTGAAGAAGTGTTTTCATGAAGGTTTTACTCTACAGGTAAAGATTAAAAAATCAAAAATAAAAAATGTTATTACATTCCCTGCAGAGGGCCCCGTGTTAGTGCTCACCCGGGGCCTCCAAACTGCTATGTCCGCCCCTGTTGATACATAACTAATCATTTCTATTGAGTTCTTTTTGAGATTTTGTGAAAAGGATAGAAGTTAAACTTTGAGTCATAAAAATATTCTTGTTTTTTTTCTTAATTATTCTGGAAATCCGAACCATTCTAGAGCATAAAAACAAAGAAAAAAGCAGTGATTTCACTAAGATGACAATGGAGTTTCAGAATAATTGTACCTTCAGCACACTTTAAATAAATTAAAGAGTTTGTTTGGCTTTATTACAAGTTTTTTTTTAAAGAAAAATCTGAATAAATGTGATTTTGCAATTTCTTTTTATACTATAGCAATCAGTATTGGGTTAGTGACTGTCACTGCACACAAATGTACAGTAAAGCACAAAAACAATTTGCTTCTATGAAATTTCACTGAAAAAAGTGAAATATTGTAACAAATAACAAAAGTTCTGCAATTTGTAACACTAAAAATGATTCATTTGTATCAAATAAATGTTTAAATTTATAGTTTACTCAAATTAAAAGTTTAATTTGATAAAAATAATCTAACAAATTAAAGGACTTTTATTAATTAATATAACATTTCCCTTTCTACAGTGTAGGACATACAGTATTTGCCATTTAGTTAATTAAGTTTATTGTTCTAATTATTTTGGACTCTCAAATTATTTGTGTTTTATGACAAGTTTATCTAATATGTGCAGAATATTTTACATTGGTGGGTTTTATTTTTAACATTTCAAAATAAAAGCAGACAAATCCAACTTTAAAACTACATATTTGTTGATTTTCTTTTACATTTGTTTTAACTTCCAGATTTCTTTTTTGTTTTTCTAAGTGTACATCTTGACCAGTTTGTTTCTCATCCATCTCTATAAGTCTAACAGTCCATCACGAGAGCAGACGAACAGCCGTGCATGTTTCTGTTTCTCAGCACATCCAAACTCTGAAAGCGCAGAGGCCGGACTGAAGCCAGGAAGCCTCTCAAAGCCACATCCATCTTACTTAGAGGTTTCAACAAACAAATGAAACGTACCGTACAAGTGAAACTCAATACGTTAACGGTCTGTCTCAACGTTTGACAAACACCAAACCTCCTCCACTCCCAATCCTGACTTTTAGAAATCACTTTCTGAATTTCATTACTAAAGGGATGATTATAAAAACACCACGATTTGATTAGAGTCTCCATCCAGTCCATGTGTAATCAGAAAGTTATGTCATTTCTTTGGTAAAGTTGGATTTCTCTGACTGCAGAAAAACAAAGTTTGACTGTCTGTCGATTACAACAAATATAAGGAATGTGTTTTTATTCCTGAGAAACAAGTTTTGGTGCATAATCATAAAATAAAAAGTGTCTTAAAGATCAACAGAGCAGCCTTTGAGGCGTATTGCACTTTTTTTTGCTATTGTTGATGATTTTTTTAAGTTAATAGTATGATTTTAGTGATCTGGAAATAAATTAAAAAAAACAATATCACTCATTGTATGTCATGTAATCAAACTCCTGAAGTTGAACTGATTTTTTTTTCTTTTTTGCTTTATGCAACAGTTGGTTTGTAGCAGCAACTGGATTCAATGTTCCTCAAAAGACAAGCTAGAGCTCCACCTTCAGGTCATGCGTGTGTACTGCAGCTGTGACCTTCACTTCCATGGATTTTGGGTCTTTCGGTTCAGTTTCTTACGGACTAAAACCTGTGAGAGCCACTAAGTACCAATTTACCTTTATTTTTGTGCTTTTGTTTCCATTAAAACAGATAGGAGCTTTGGAATATGTATGTTTGTTGAGTTATAAAAGGCTTATATTTTGCTGTTGTAACTCCACGTACCTGTACCCTAGGTAGGAGGCTACTTATGCTCAAAGAATTTATGTCTATTCGCTAAGTTCGTGTAGGAGGAATGCTGTATTTAATACTGACTTAGTACACCCTCCCAACCCAC
>NC_050526.1:18131233-18132364 GCF_002922805.2 Oryzias melastigma
AATAGATTTAAAGTTACTTTAAAATTATTTTGAACCAAACCATGTATTGAAATGTCATTTTTAAATATTGAATTGTAAATTGTAAAATTAGGCACTTGGACAAGTCCCGATTTACCTGCGTTCTAGACCCATGGCGCGATGACGTCATCAAAATTTCACGGCGAAGGTTCGCATCGATGCTTAAAAACCCGCAAAAGGGAAAGTTCTGCATGATTTCAGCGCGTCAGGCGGCCATCTTGAATTCATTAATGCAGCCGAACTTCCTGTTTTTTCCCCAGCGAAAATCCATCAAATTTTGCCGATTTTCTAATGATTCGAAGTTGAAGGTGAGTTTTAACATCAAAATACACATAGTCCGACACCCCAGGCATTAAATTGTCCGGTACAGGCATGTTGTTATTGTATTAAAGAAGGTTATTTTGAAGTTTGAACACGATCCAAGCACCAGCCGATGCTGAACGAGTAGCCACGGTAACGCATCAATAATTTAAAAGCCATATTAAATTGTAAATTACAAAATGAATGATCATTTTGCAAGCCTGATTGAATATTGAATTGCAAATTGCAAAATGCATTCTCAAATTGCATGATGAATTTGCAAATTGAATTGTCAATTGAAAAATGCATAAAACTTAGAATTATGGCCTAGAAAAACTTCCATAGTTCTGACTTATCAGACTCAGTGAACGCACCAGGACTGAAGTCCCCCCTCATCGATTTCAATTGGTCCTCATGTTAGCCCCGCCCCAATGTGCCACAAGAGGGCCAAAAGTTTTGGGTCTCCGGGTCTGCAGGTACACCCTTCTCCAAAAGTTTTGTAACTGAAACTTTCCGATTCGTAAACGAAAAAAAAAGTTTTGAAACTGAAAAAAAATAAATTCAAATTGAAATTTTGAATTTTGAGACCTATTTTTCAATAATTATTATTATTAATTTTTCAAAATATTTTATTTCGGTTTCAAATAATACTGGCCCCAATGTACCTTCATAGAAAGATGATTGAACTCATTCATTCAAGAAAGAAACCCGAGAAGTAGCAGCTAAAAAAGACCAAATCCAATCAAATCTGATGAAGAAGAAATGTTGTGAAGATGAAGAAGAAGTGAACATACCTATGTGGTGGAGCTGAAG
>NC_050526.1:18132466-18135332 GCF_002922805.2 Oryzias melastigma
ACTTTTCCAAAACAGTTCAGATCTCTAGTAAAACCAAGTTTCTTCTCCAAAACTCTTCACACACGCTTCAGCAGCTCATTCTTTTCCCAATTAAAGAGTCAGAGCCCTCGTAACAACATGGATCCTTCTCAGATCATTTTGCTCATTCTCATTCATTTAGTTGTCTTGTCAAAACAACCTGGATTTTCCAGCAAAACACCATGGATCACCTGCAGACGCTCATATCTCCTCCACAACTCTGAAGTTTTTTACTCACATGGATGGTCAGAGCCCTCAAAAAGCATTGTCTCTGTCAGTGTGTGAGCTCTGCAGGTCAAACCACTTAGACGTTTTGTCACAATAGAAGTCGAGGTAACTTCACGCAGCAAGCATAAAAGATTTTAAAGTATCTATCAAAAGTGAACATCACACACACGTGCACATTAAACATTGGAACTTTTTTATTTACAGTACAAAAAGGGCATATTCTTCTCTGCACATCCAATGTAAAAACTAACCCCTCCCAAAAAAATTAAAGCAGCCTACAGGACTGCAAATGGCCTTCTTGTAAGGTTCACTGATCACTGTTGGTCTCCTCCCTCTCAGGGTGATCAACTTGATGCTCCTGGCCATCCAGACACTCTTCTCTGTTTGGCTAAAGATTGTCATCCACATCAGAGTGGATTGTTGAGTACATACATGTTTTCCCTGCAAAAGGTTTGGACAATGTATGAGACCGATTCACACTAGGCTGTACTCGGCGACCGGCCTCTGCCACTGTGAGGTGATGGTTGACAGCATGGTCTATAATAGTGGCCCGTATTTTACTGTATCTGGGACAGCATGGTGTCTGGGTGCTCCTCTTCCTCTGGGTGCTCCTCTTCCTCGGCCGTGGTGCAGCGGTAGGGCGGTCGACTCCTGATCAGAAGTGAGCGGGTTCGACTCCGCCTTGCCCGCCCGTGTGTCAAAGTGTCCTTGGGCAAGACACTGAACCCCGAATTGCCTCTGGTGGGAGGTTGGCGCCAGTGTTTGGCAGCGGAGCCCCCACCAGTGTGTGAATGTGCGTGTGAATGGGTGAATGGCTCTGTGACTGTGAAGCGCTTTGGGCCCTCGAAGGAGGGTAGAAAGGGCTACACAAGTATACGCCATTTACCATTTACCATTTATCCCACCACCACGAATCCTCACTGCTCCTCTTCCTCCTCCAGCTGGTTCCTTCCCCCTTCCTCCAGCAGGAAGTTGACCTTGCTCATTTTGTTGCTCCTCCATGTTCATTTTACAAATGGTTCTTGCCCTGGCCTATTTATACATATTTGCCAGCATTTACAATTATATAGGCACATTAGGCAGCACCTGTAAGGAGTTAGAACTCACTGGCCGACTGGCTATTTGAGATATGAAAAACTCTTCATTCATTAGTGAAGTATTCATTTGACCTCAGCATCAACAATTGTCTTGAATCTAATAATTGTTTCAAGTATTTTTGTATTGTTCATAGCATAATGTTCTTGACTAGATTAGAAAAATGTACTAATAATTGTGAATGGGATGGCTCCCTGAATGAAGTTTTGCCGACATGTTTTGAATGGCACAGCCAATTGACTCAGAATTGTCTCATCAGTTTAAATCAACAGGATCTAAGCTATTGAAAAATGTGCAAAATGTTGGTTTATTGTGCTAACTCTAGGGAACTTGTACAAAAAAACTAAAAAATTGAACTGAAACATTTGAGACATGTACTAATGCAAATGAAATCTGCAATGAGAAATGACATTCTGTTGTGAACAAGTACAAGTGTGTTTGGCCAAACAATCTTTGAATTATGGAAATTTCATTTCTGTTTCAGAAAATGAGCCAAACTTACGGAGAAAAACTGTAATATTTATTCAAGTTGTTGGCATTTTCCTTAAAGCCAAAGAGCTACAATGATGGAATATAAGAGCCTCATGGGGCTCCAGACTCACAGAAACTTTCTGGCTTTTAAAGTGAAAAAACAAAGAAATACTGTGATTCAGAAGGAAACCTGGGAACTAGCTGTTCTTAGACAGCAGCAACATTAAATATCTGATGGCTGATTACAAATCATGTTGTGTTTTCTGTCACTGTCACAATAATTTCCTCTTTAGTTTTCTGTACATGTAAACCTGTGAGGCTGCAAACCTGCCCGGAGCGTCCTGCCTCTTCACAGGTAGATGAGACAGATATCTGGAATTCCCTGTGATCCTATTAGGACGCTAAGGTATAGTTAGATAGTCGGTCAGTTACATTAGATATACTAGACATGACATGGATGGATGGATGGATTATTAGACGGATGGATGGATGGATTATTAGACGGATGGATGGATGGATCGATTCCACAAACTTGTGAGACAGCTAACCTTCTCAGTCCTGCCTGTCCCAGGGTAGCTGAGGCAGAGCTTTGGAATTATCTGTGATTCCATTAAGGACACTAAGGTAGATAGTTGATAACTTACATTCGATCTATTGAAATGCAATCTTCTGGATGGATGGATGGACTGAACTTTAATTAATTGCCACTCTTGCCTCTCCTAAGGTAGCTAAGACAGATCTTTGGATTTCCCCGTTATTCTCTTAAGGACACTAAGGTAGATAGTCGATAACTTACATTAGACCTATTGAAATGCGATCTTCTGGATGGATAGACTGAACTTTAATCAATTCCACAAACTTGTGAGACTGCAAACCTATCCCGAGGGTCCTAACTCTTCCAAGGTAGCTGAGACAGATCTTTGGAATCTTTATGATCCTATTAAGGACACTAAGGTAGATAGTCGATAAGTTACATTAGATAAACTAGAAATGCTATTTTCTAGATTAATGGATGGATGGAACTTTAATTAATTCCCACTCTTGCCTCTCCTAA
>NC_050526.1:18137155-18141931 GCF_002922805.2 Oryzias melastigma
GGTTAGATAGTCGGTCAGTTACATTAGATATACTAGACATGACATGGATGGATGGATTATTAGACGGATGGATGGAAGGATCGATTCCACAAACTTGTGGGACAGCTAACCTTATTAGAGGGTCCTGCCTGTCCCAGGGTAGCTGAGGCAGAGCTTTGGAATTATCTGTGATTTCATTAAGGACACTAAGGTAGATAGTTGATAACTTACATTCGATCTATTGAAAAGCTATCTTCTGGATGGATGGATAGACTGAACTTTAATTAATTCCACAAACTTGTGAGACTGCAAACCAGTGCAGAGGGTCCTAACTCTTCAAGGTAGCTGAGAAAGATCTTTGGAATCTTTATGATCCTATTAAGGACACCAAGGTAGATAGTCGATAAGTTACATTAGATATACTAGAAATGCTTTTTTCTAGATTTATGGATGGATGGATGGAACTTTAATTAATTCCCACTCTTGCCTCTCCTAAGGTAGCTGAGACAGATCTTTGGATTTACCCGTTATTCTCTTAAGGACAATAAGGTAGATGGTTAAAAAGTTACATTGGATATACTAGAAATGCTATCTTCTGGATGGATGTAACTTTAATTAATTCCACCTTTTGCCTCTTCCAAAGTAGCTGAGACAAATCTTTGGTATTCCCTAAGGACACTAAGATAGATAGTTGATAAGTTGCATTAGATATACTTGGATGGGTGAATGGATGGGAAATAAAAATGGAATGGATGGATGGAACTTCAATTAATTCCACAAACTTGTGAAACTGCAAACCTGTCCAGAATGTCCTTATTCTAAGGAACCTGAGATAGATCTTTGGAACTCCCTGTTATCCTCTTAAGGACACTAAGGTAGATAGTCAATAACTTACATTGGATATACTAGAAATACTAGCTTCTGGATGGATGGATGAGTATAAATTTAATTAATTCTACAACAGAGAAACTGATTTGTTACCATGGCTCAAGAAGAAGACAATTATAAAAAAACAACATAATAGAAAATAAATAACACTAAAATATACAACAAATAACACAATTAAGTGTTTAACACAGTAAACTATCTTCTTCCTAACAGTAGATCCAAAAATGACGTTGAAAAAGTGAAATAAAAGAAAACTATGATTACAACTTCACGTATTAGGACATTTTCGGAGCTTCGAGATCCTTCGTGACAGAAATAAAATCATCTGTCGTAACATCATTCAAAGCTTTGTCTCCATGAGGACGGTTTCTGTCACCGTGGTAACGGTGGGTCTCATCTCCTGCCGCCTGTGTAAGTACTGGCAGCAGGGCAGCGCCCTCAGCACCTCCTTCAGCCCTTCGGTCATGAATATATAAATGAAGGGGTCCACCAGAGGGCTGAGATACAGCAGCATGTGGGACACCAGGCCCAGGTACCAGACGGGCTCCTTCAGGGACAGAGCAGCCAGGAGGATGCTGATGATGAAGGGAGAGTAGAGGAAGGTGTAGTTGACCAGGATCACACTGATGCCCCACGCCGCTCTCCTCTTCTCTGCGCTGGGGCGGCTGAGGCAGTGCAGGGACCTCCACCCGTCCATCGTGAAGAACAGCAGGAAGGGGAAAGGAGCGAGCAGAGCCACAGCAAACCACAGCTGGTAGTTCAGCATGGCGAGGGCCAGGATGGCGAAGGGAGAGGCCCAGGTTACCAGCGCCATGACACGGGAGTGGCGGACGCGGCTGCAGCAGGCCCGGAACGGCCTGCAGGTGACCAGCAGGTGGCGCTCCTGAGCTATTACGAACATCATGGTGATGTTGGAGGCCACGCTGAAGTAGAAGATGAATTCAGAGGCACCAGAGGAGAAGAGCGTCGCGTCCTCAGTGCTAACGTTTATGTTGGGACGACCCAAAAAACTGATGATGTCCGACACCAACAGGAACTTGGCCTGGATGGGAACTTTGGTTTGACCTGCAGGGAGAGCGTGATAATAAAATGATACTGATGGAAACAAAAACAACCGGAGCTTAAAGGGAGCCAAACCTTTGGAGAGGTTTTTCAGGACGTACATGGCCAGCCCGAGAGCCGGCAGTCCGATGGTGAAGGTCAGCCAGTGGATGACGCTGGCTACCTTCACAGGTGAGGTGGCGTTTCTAGGGAGGCTTTCAGTGACGTTGACAGACTGGAAGGTCGTCGGGAAGACGTCATTAGCTGGAGCCATGAGGAGCCATACGTCCTTGTTTCTTCAGTCAGATGAAGTCCTCTGGAGATCTGGAGGCCAAAGAATTCCAAAAATAAAATCTACATGAATCCATGAGTCAACAAGAAGCTTAAAGATAGTTTCAGTTTTAGCCAAATATAACATTTTTTATTATTAAAAATAAAACATTTACAGTATTTATTTATTTAGTGATATCTGATTATAACCCTAGTGTGTATTTATTTAAGTGAACTGGAAGTAATCTATGCTAAACACGAGGTAGTATATTTGAATGTTACTTTTTTATACTAACTATATACAGTAAAATGTTTCAGTTTTGTCTAAAGAGATAATCAGTTAGTACTTCTTACAGTACACATGCATACACGGTACTCATTATACTTTATTTATTCATTTATTATTTTATTTATTTAGTTATTTGTCTATTTATTCATTAATTAATTTATTTATTCATGCATTCATTTATTACTTTATTAATTTATTCATTCATAACTTTATTTATTAATCTATTCATTACTTTATTTATGTTTTTATTTATTCATTATTTGATTCAGTAATTACATTGTTCATTCATTCATTTAATAATTTATTTATTCATTTATTAATTTATTTAGTTATTTATCTATTTATTCATTCATTCATTAATTTAGTCATTCATTGATTGATTCATTCATTTGTTCATTACTTTATTCATTCATAACTTTAATACTTTATTTATTAATTTATTCATTCATTAATTTAATACTTTATTTATTTATTTATTCATTCATTACTTTATTTAGTTATTTATTTATCTATTTATTCATTCATTTAATAATTTATGTATTCATGTATTAATTTATTTATTTAGTTATTTATCTATTTATTCATTCATTAATTAATTTATTCATTCATTCATTCATTTATTCGTTACTTTATTTATGTTTTTATTTATTCATTATTTGATTCAGTAATTACATTATTCATTCATTCATTTAATACTCTATTTATTTATTCATTACTTTATTTATTAATTTATTCATTTATTAAATGAATCGTTATGCTCCGACTTGGAGCTCATCCACGCTTGTGAATAAATAAATAAATAAATAAAACAGAATAATTGTTGTTTTTAATTATAAAACAATACAGAACTTGTTGACATTATCAAACACCAATAAAATAAATATTTCCCAAAGCTCCACAGCTTTTATTTTCCTAATTGGCGACTAATTCCAAAGCAGCATTCTCACAGGATGTTTCCAGCTAAAAAAAATAAAATATACACAAAAGATGTATAGCTAAAGTAAAATGTGAAAGTCTGATTTTCTAGATTTTCCCTCATTCTTTAAATCGTCTATTTTATATCTATAAGTGCATTTGGGCGTCTGAATTTGGGCCAATCATTTATAAGTCAATATTTTATTTCAGTAATTTATCCGCCTTTATTTTATTTGTTCTAACCAAACTATAAAATTGACTAAATTATGAGACTAAAAGAAACTCTAATCAAGGAAGATGTTTCAAAGATTCTAGTGTTGAATTAGATAAAAACAGATGATAAAAATGTTCTATATTTTGACAATTTACTGTTTTATGATGAATTTTGCTCCAACTTTGATCTTTAAAACAGTTGATCTTTTCTTACCTTAGAGTGATGTCCGTTTCCATCGAGTAATAAAACCTAAATTGTTCCAAATAAATGATCCAACAGGTTAAAGATAGTTTCAAATGCCGCTGAAGGTTTTTCGGTCTGAATCTTCGTGGTTCTGCTGACGTTGGTGACGCTTCGTCTACTGCAGAATCCTTATCTCAGCCTCCTGCTTTGAATGAGCTCAGAAGTTCCTCCACAACAAGTTGTTGCCTTTAATGGCGGAAAAGGGAATTTGCATTAAAGGTTGATTTAAATGTTATCTGTGAACTTTATAGAGGAAGAAACTCACATCGACTTCATGTGACTGTAGAAGAATGTTTGTGTTCTTACACAAAAACTGTTGTTTGTGGCAAAAACAATAAAGAATAAACCCAAACTTAAGGACACAGTCTGGTAGAAGATTTTAATCTGTGCAGATGTTTAGAAATACTGACTCATTAAATAAAATGTATATTTTTTTGCTTATTAACAATACTCTTGACTTAATATCTGACTAGATTTATGATGATAAACAGCTCAACCATTTATCACAATCTACCTTTACATATATAAATATAGTTATTCTTAAATTATTAATATATATATATAATGTTCATAAAATCTCCTGGTCATTCTGGGATGAGCAGTTGCTGTCTACAATATGAAAAATTGGACACCTATTTCAGAAACTACAAAACATGTGTTTACTTGAATAACATTGAAGTAATGCAGAAGTGTAACGAGTAAAGTTATTTCTCAGGAATAATATGAGTCAGATGATCTCTTCTTCCTCCTCTTGTGGTTTTAACCACTAAGTGAAATTTATTTTACCACTTCAACAGTAAACTAGACCATCAATTTGGTCAATTTATGTCTTGTTTCCAAATTGAATTTTACACATTGTGTTCCTTTTGGAATATTGAATTCAAAAACGAAAGCCTAAGCAGCAGATTAATATATATATATATATATATATATATAT
>NC_050526.1:18144413-18145604 GCF_002922805.2 Oryzias melastigma
AGCTGAGAACAGGGATCAGAAGGAAAGTAAACACTGCAATGAACGGAAAACTAGAATGATCCTGAGCACAACAATATGGGATTATTTCACCTGGAGACCACTTGTTCTGCTGCAGTCTTCCTTTTTTCTGATAGTAAAGAGTATTCACAAGCTAATATTTTATTAGGAAGTGAATTAACACAAGGGTAAAACAACTGTTTGGAAAAGCACAAACAACAAATTGTTTGTGCTTAATGATGCTTCATCATTAAAAGCCCATACTTTGACTTTTTTGTCCTGAAATAAACAAAACTAGAACAGTTGCATTACCTGTAATAATGCTATTGTGTGAATGTTTTTTTTCTGAAAGTACTTGCTGAAGATGTTGAAGTTTTTTGCTGAAAATGGTGACGCATTTGACTTTAATTGCTGAAGGGATTTGCAGAAAATGCAAAAGCTATTTGGAGAATGTTAAATTTGGTTAAAGACTAGAAATTTTGAATTATGAAAGAGCGCTAAAGCTTAATTTCTGAAAAAATTGTAGTAAAATTTAGAAGCTAACCTCTAAATTAGCCAGTAAAAACCTAAGTGGATAACAAATTAGCCAAAAACAAGAACGTAACATATTAACTAAACTTTAGATTGGCATTAAAAAAACCTCAGTAGATGCCAAATTATTAAAAAAATAAATAAATAAATAACTAGCACATTGCTTTTTACTAGATAAAATAGTCAATTAAGCTAAATTAGTAAAAAAAAAACATTGGCATCTTGCTAAAATATAAGCTAAACTCTAAATTAGCCCATGGAAATCTCTGTAAATAACAAATTAGACATAAATGTTAGCATGTTTTTAAATTATTAGCTAAACTCCAAATTAGCCCCAAAACTTCATAAGATTCCAAATTAGCCAAAAAATACTAGCTAAACTCCAAATAGCCTTAAATTCCTCAGTAAACTAAATTAGTCAAAAATGTTAGCCTGTTGATAAATTTAGAAGCTAAAAATTAGCCTATAAAAGCCTCAATAGATAACAATTTAGCTAAAAACGATAGTGTGTAACATATTAACTTAACTTCAGATTAGCATATAAAAACTTCAGTGGATGCTAAATTGTCCAAAAAAAAAGCGAGCACATTGCTTATTATTAGCTAAACTAGTAAATTACCATATTTTCCGGACTATAAGTCGCACCGGAGTATAAGTCGCAGT
>NC_050526.1:18145696-18148024 GCF_002922805.2 Oryzias melastigma
CCGGACTATAAGTCGCACTGGACTATAAGTTGCTCCGGAGTATAAGTCGCACTTTTAAGAGAATAGTCCAACATTTATTAACAAATTCAACAAGCCCGACATAATGTTGCATTTGACATCAAATGCGATTCATGAGTCAAAATAGAGTCCGCTGAATCTTTTGATGTGCGTCTAATTTAATGCTCAATGCTTGTCCAAAAATGTGTTCATAAACCAGACACTCCCACTGGAGAAGCTGTCTGAAGTTTTTAGCCTCATTGCTGCATGATGGAGGCTTTGGCTGTTTATCTCGTTTAAAATACACAGAAGATACGGATGATGTTGAGAGGTTAAGTTATTTATTTTAAAAAACTCAACAAAAACATCTATAATCATCTCTCCATTCTGGGTTCAGCAGTTTTTTGTCTTTTTCTTACGGCGATCGTTACCTTCTAGCCTGCAGGAGCTGCATCTAAATGACAGTTTTAGCTGCTCTTCTGTCTGTTTATAACCCAGTTTGGTGGCTTGTTGTCCCGCATTAGCCCAGGAAGAGAAAAATAAAAACAATAATAATAATGTCTTGATGCAAATGAGACAAACATCGTAACATCCATGAGGAGAATGATTAGATTATCAGGAACTTTTGTTTTGAACGTAACTTCTTCTTCTGCGTTTCTGTCAGCTGACAGCAGTAGATACTGATACAAACCTACAGTGCCCTCTAGTGGTTGTTATTGGGAAACAACCACCAAAAGGAAACCGGTTTAAGTGGGGAAAATAACAAATATATGAGCCTATTTATGTCTAACAAAATCACATATAAGTCGCTCCTGAGTATAAGTCGCACCCTTGAAAATCTATGAAAAAAGCGTGACTTATAGTCCGGAAAATACGGTGAACTAAATTGGTCAAAAACATTAGCCTTTTTCCAAAATAGAAGCTAAATTAGCCTAAAAAAAACCACTAGCTAACAAATTAGCCAAAAATGTTAGCATGTAGCTAAAAATCACATTTTTTTGAAAATTACAAGAATCACTACGTTATATATAAATGCTTACTAAGCCTTCACACAACTATAATAATATTTCCTGATTTATCTTATTTAGCTTATTTAATGGCAATCACACAGTTGAAATTCAGGAACCTGAAGCTTCAGATTATCATGACTAACGTCCAGCGTCACTGACAGGATGTGACAGGACGATCCCATAAATAAATAAGTGAAGGGCAAAAACTGGTCAAAGCCTCCTGTGTTTAACAAAAACAGGAAATCAGGATTAGAGCTGAGTGACCTGCAGAGGTTTTAGTCAGCAGTAAACACCTGTGTACCTGCTGGATATAAAAGAGAGAGCAGGTTTTAGCTGACCTCAGCACACAGCCTGCAGACACACAAGAGGTACGTCAATCTTATCGGAAAATAGCGTTTATATTATAAAATGTGATTTAAAACAATATTATAACATCATAGCATGAAAGTTAGAACTGAGAAAATGACATAAAAGGATTTTTTCCAGAAATATGTTCTTTTTTTATCTTTTACAGGATGATTTCCCGGGTTAGCAGAGGGATGTTTCTCCTCTTGATGAGTTTTTTTCTAGGAACCTCAACTTTCTTCTGGTCCTTGGCCCCTGCAGGTATGAGAAATGTTAAGTACTAGGAAACATTTCTAATTTTACAAAGAAAAAAGCTATTTCAACCTTTTCATTTGTGCAAAAAAGACGTTCTTAATGTAGGAAAACTGATTTTAATCAGGCAAATATTCTTGTTTTCTGTTAAAGGTATTCTCTATAAAGAAATACTTGCATTCAATCATTAAATAATTCTGATTATTTTCCCCAATATATTGTTTTCTTGCGTACATTTGATTTTGAAACACTTTGGAAGTGTTAATAATTTTGTGTACCCTTAAACTCTTTGAATGAATACGGCCAAGAGACAATATGAACTGAGACTTTGAAGTATTAGTTTATTCTGGTATCAGAAACCCAAGAGTGAATTCTGAATGACCTGCTTGGATCAAACCTGAATTCCCCTCTTCCTCCAGCGGCCTTCCAGCTGCCGTACTGCCAGCCGGTCAAGCAGAGGTTGTCTCTGCAGAAGGACGGCTGCTCCGGCTGCCACATGGTGGAAACCACCGTCTGCAGCGGCCACTGCTTCACCAAGGCAAGAAGATCCACCCGAACTCTGCTGGTTGAAGACTTTTCTTTGAAAGATCTTGTCACAAAGATTATTGATTATGATCGTGAATTAACTGAATAACTAGAGTCAATTCAAGCAGTCTCTAAGCAGCAAGAGGTTCAAATCCTGACTGGGTTCTTTCTGTGTGGAGTTAGCATGTTCTTCCCGTTC
>NC_050526.1:18148097-18151437 GCF_002922805.2 Oryzias melastigma
GAAGGGGGAGCAAAGCAGTGTGCGTCCGCACTGTAGCAAAGCAGGAAGCAAAAAAAGGTCTATTGGAGACTCTGAATTGTCTTTTAGGTTTGAACGGGAGCTTTACACCTCAGTAGAAGGTTAGGCTCCAGCAACTCCATACAGAAATGAAGCAGGTTTAATTTAAATTAATTTGACTTAATCCAAGGTAATGTCATGTAATCTGCTTTGATCTAATTTAATTTAATTTCCTTTTAACTGATTTAATTTAAACCATATCAAATTTAATCGGATATAATTTAATTTAGTCAAATGTATTTTCACTTATACTGATTTGATCTAAGTTCATTTAATTGGATTTTATCTGATTTAATTTAATTTTATCTAAATCTAATCTAATCTCATCTTATTTAATTTATTATGATGTAATTCAGTTTAATTTTATCTAAATCTAATCTTATTTAATCCAATTTGTATTCAATTTGATTTGAATTTATTTATTTTATCTAAATCTAATCTGATTTAATTTAATTTAATTTATTTAATCACATGTAATATCATGTAATATGAATTTATGTAATTTCATTTAATTACATTTAATCTAAATCTAATCTAATTTAATTTTAATTGATTAAATTAAATCAAATGAAATTAATTTAAATCTCCTTTGATCTCATTTTATAAATTTAACATAATTTAAATCTAATCTAATTTAATTTGATATAGTTTATTTCATATAATTAAATTGAATTTCATTTAGATTTCATCTAATCTGTTTTAATCTAATTTAATTCCATATAACTTCATATACAAAAAGATCATGATTGAAAATATCTACATATTTTTCCATCTGGTTAAATTTTTTAACTTTTAAATTTGTATTTAAACATTTAGATTTGATGATTTAAATGAACAAAAGAAGTATTAAAATTAAATTAAAAAATCAATGACTATATGAATCCAATGTTGCACTTGTCTACTATTTTCTTTTCTACAGTCATTTCCATCCAGGGCTGCACGGTGGCGCAGTGGTTAGCGCTCTTGCCTCACAGCGAGAAGGCCCCGGTTCGAATCCCGGCTGGGACCTTTCTGTGTGGAGTTTGCATGTTCTCCCCGTGCATGCGTGGGTTTTCACCGGGGACTCCGGCTTCCTCCCACCATCCAAAAACATGCTTCATAGGTTAATCGGTGACTCTAAATTGTCCCTAGGCGTGAATGTGAGAGTGTATGGGTGTGTGATTGAAGCCCTGCGACAGACTGGCGACCTGTCCAGGGTGTACCCCGCCTTCGCCCAGCAGTAGCCGGGATAGGCTCCGGCACCCCCGCGACCCCGAAAGGGAAGCAGCGGTCAAGAAGATGGATGGATGGCATTTCCATCCAATCTCACGTTTTGTTCTGGTTCCTCATAAACTCTGATGTATTCCCAGGACCCCCTGATGAAGATCCGACCGATGCAGTACCAGAATGTGTGTACGTACCGGGACTTCTACTACAAGACGTTCGAGCTCCCCGACTGTCTGCCCGGCGTTGACCCGACGGTCTCGTACCCCGTGGCTCTGAGCTGCCACTGCGGAGCCTGCATCATGAACACGTCCGACTGCACCTTTGAGAGTCTGCCGCCAGACTTCTGCATGAAGCACGAGTCCTTCTACTATTAGACTGGAGGAACAGAACCTTAAAGATCCATTAGCTTTAGAAAACAGAGATTTGAGATGTTTTTTTAAATATTTTGTTGACACAAACACTTTTTCTTTCATGACCAACATTAAGCAGTTAATAAAATTTAATTTACCCAGAATTTTGTGAGAATATTCTTGTTTTTGTAAAGAAGTGAAAGGAAAAAAAAGACAATATTGTGGTTCTTACATGTTTTCAGTGAGACTTTACCGACAGTTTTAATCATATTTACACTTATAATTCATGAAATATGTCAAAAAAAAGTTTATAAATCAAGTTTGTGAATTATGACACGAATAAACTACTGCTGCAACAAAAACCACAATTAATACAATACTTGCTTAACTTTTCCTCTTTTACAGTTAGTTGAGAATATGGTTAAAATTATTATTTTGCATGCAAAAACACAATGTTCTTTGGTTGAAAAGCATTTTTGTATAAATTATGAGCCAAATAATCTTAAAGAATGCAGCTGAAAGAGGAAACGAGTTTTGATGCTCTTCATTCATAGAGTCAAACATGTTGTGTAGCAACTAAAAGGTCTTTTAAATTCTTTTTATATGGAGAAACACCTCATTACTCTCAAAACTAAAATAGAGAAAAAATTATTTTAGGCTGTTTTGAATTTTAGCCATTTTTTCAGCTATATGTTAACTGTGTTGACTAATTTAGGTTTTTTTTTTCTTTTTTTAGGCTAATTTGGCATTTAGCTAATATTTTAGCTGGCTTTCAGCTTCAGTGATTCCAACTATCAGTTTCAGCATCTTCAACTATCAGCACTAGCATCTTCAGTGGCCAAATTCAGCTTACAACACTCACACTAGCATTATCATAGTCACTGCTATATATCTAGTTTATAAATGTTAAAAAGTTATGGTTTTAAATTTTAAAAAATGTAGTTTTAGAGTGTTTAATAAATGTTTATCCTGTTCTAAAATACTGTTCTAAAATAAACGTAATTATTTTCAACTGAAAATGTTCTCTTTTTTTAGGTTTCAAACTCAGAATTTAAATTGCCAAACTTATTTTTTCCAGTTTAAACTCTTTTTTTTTCTTTTTCGAATATAAAAAGTTCAGTTTCAAAACTTTTGGCCTTGTTGTGGCGGGGCTAAAACAAAGGGCCAATCAAAAATTAAAGAGAGTGGTAACTTCAGTCCCAGTGTCTTCACTGACTCCTAGAGCTGTGAAAAATACGATCAGAAAATATCTGTATTGTCTGTTCTATCATATTCTGAAGTTATCCCAAGACGGGTGTAAAGATCAGTTTTATCCCGTACAAACCGTGTGTCCAAAACTCTGTACTAGCAGAGTCAGTGAATGCACCAGGACTGAAGTTACCACACTCATCCATTTGGTTTGGTCCTTCGTGTTAGACCCACCACAAAGGGGCAAAAAGTTTTGAAAAAGAAATGTTCATATTTGAAAACGAACAAAAAAAAATAATAATAAATAGAGTTGAATCTAAAAAAATGGAATTGAAATTTGTAGTTTTGAAACCTTAAGAAAATTGAACATTTGAAGCTGAAATTAAATTCATTTTTGAATGGAAAACATTTTGACATTTATTTTATTTATTTATTTTGCCAAACATCAATATTTTTTTCACATATAATATTTGTTTTATTTGGGTTTCATATAATATTGGCACCAGTGTAGCTCAATAGCCCTGCACATCTCTGGAACG
>NC_050526.1:18151566-18153038 GCF_002922805.2 Oryzias melastigma
TATTTTGCCAAACATCAATATTTTCTTCATATATAATATTTGTTTTATTTGGGTTTCATATAATATTGACACCAGTGTAGCTCCATAGCCCTGCACATCTCTGGAACACAGCTCAGTTCTTGTGGACGAAAAGGGAATCTGTCGGAGCTTTTCTTGAAGCTGCTGTCCCTCTTTTCCTTCTAATATTGTTTCTGTCTTTGCCTCCATACACCCTTTAATCATTTCGGAGTGACTTTTTAGTGCTTGCCCAACATCCACTCGTGAGCTCGCTGTTGTGCTGTTGAAATGCTTCAAAATAAAGAGTAAATTTGAAAAATTAAAATGAATGGCTCTGTATTTTTTTTTTATGTAGTTGAAGTTTCAATTCTGTGAAGCATTTTAAATTCCTCCTCCAACTATATTTAATCTGTTTTCAAAGAGTTTTAAAGTGGTCATTTCATTAGGATTTTTGTGTTTTAGGCAAAATCTAAAACTGTCATTTTCTAGGACGCAGTTTCTGCAGACGGCAGGACTTCACTAGAAATTCCCCTCTGAGTTGTGGGCGGTTAAGTGTAGAGATCTTGACAGCAAATAAAAAGTAAAGGGACCATGTAAAAGTGCTGAGTTAAATGTAATGAGGTCGAGAAGGTCGGTGCACCAAACTTTAGTGCTGGTGCACCTAAGAAAAAAAGTTAGGCGGACGGGAGCAACCGGTACAAAAAGTTAGTCTAGAGCCCTGAGTTTTTTTAACAGCAGCCACACATGTTGAGAGCAGACAGACGGAGAGTTCTGACCCGGTTCCGTTAGTGGAGAGCAGCTGAGAGCAGTTTCTGAACCCGGTTCGGGTCTGAGACAGAAAATCCAGAGTGTCGTTTCATTACAACAAATGTGGAACAAGTACAGGTGAGCTCACAGGTCCGCCAACGATCATGCATTTCAGTTCAGTCCAGTCCAGTTTAGTCCAGTTGTTAGAGGGCTTTCTGGCTGGAAAATAACAATTGAGGAACTTTTTTAAAGGACTTGATACGAGAAAAGCTACTAGACTGGCTTATATCTGAGTTAGTTCTAGTTTTTATGTTCTTTAGTCCATGTGTTTGTTCTCTTCGGCTTTCCATAGATTCTAAAAAAATTTTTAAAGAGAAATAGAGACAGCTGTTTTTTATGAAAGTGTTCGGTTTTGAAAGAAGGAAACAAATTGCATAAAATCCTAAATCTGTTGCTGGTGTTTGTCTACTTGATAATGGTACAGAGCTTGTGTGGCATCACTCATGGGGCGGAGCTTATAATGCTACATCAGAGCTTGTGTGACTTCATTGGTCAGGTGACAAGTCTGATGATGTCACAGACGTGTCAGTGATGATGTCACAAAGACATCAAAGAATTTTGACGAGTCTGATGATGTCACAGACGTGTCAGTGATGATGTCACAAAGACATCAAAGAACTTTGAGGTCAGCTGACGCTCTGACATCATCTCCAGAGTTTATATAAGGA
>NC_050526.1:18153138-18154033 GCF_002922805.2 Oryzias melastigma
AGGAAAATGTGAGCAGAGGAAATGGAAAGAGAAAGTAACAAGATACTAGTATGGCATTTTCAAAATAAAAAGCATAGCACATAATGATAAAATAAAAAACAGGAAGGAGCCAGGCCACAAGGGAGATGATGATATAATTCTTGATGTTTTGATTGAATCTGTACCATATCGGCCAGGCGACGCACAAATACCTGCAGGACACATATTTGAGATGAGTTTAGTAATCAGTCAAAGAAGTTACACAAATAAACAGCTGCTTACCTTTCCATGGAGATGACCACCATGAAACTGACACTGACCATCTTTGCACACAAATTTATGTTAAGGCCAAAATGATATCCTCCTAATCTGACCTCACCAATGAGGCAGCAAAGCTGAATGAGGTCAGATATCATAAGGTTGATGAGGCTCACGGGAGCAACAGGATCTTTGCGTATCTACAGGGAAAACATAAACATGTCAACAAAGAAAATGGGTGGCCAGTAAGCGATTAAAAAGAAGTTTTACAAAAATGTTTATTATTTGTTTTGTAAATTTATGATACTCAATTGTCTTGATTTTATTGAACCATTCTATAAATACAATCACTTGAAGAAATACACATTATATTTTCGCTCCAGAAATTTGTGACATTATAGCAAAAATCAATGTAGAATATTTTTCTCACAATATGCTCACAATAAACAGATAAAAAAATGTTAACATACCATTGAATACACTGGGTAGAGTGCTAGGAGTATCAAGAACAGTCCAACACAGCCGACCGACAGAAGCACATAATCAAGCACTGTTTCATCATAGTAGATGTCTGTCTCTATACAGGTTTTGTTGTTGAAACTTTCTTCCATTCTTTAGCCTAAAAATGCTTTTTAAAAATATAAATTTATAGAAAAAT
>NC_050526.1:18155017-18156135 GCF_002922805.2 Oryzias melastigma
CTTTCTTTCCAGGACACAGGTTTTTGTTTATTTAATAAACTGTGTTCCTTTTACCCTTGGGGTCTGTTTATTTAATAAACTGTGTTCCTTTTGCCCTTAGGGTCCAAATTTTATGTTATTGTCCCCTTTTGAAATTTTACCCTAGACTTGAGGTTTCCCATTGAGAGCATAACAGTTCATTTTCACAACCCAGTCACTTATATTCTTTAAATTGACAAAATATGCCAAAACGTATGATACAAAAAAGGAATTGGGTAATTTATAATCCAGTAATTGATAAATGAATTTATTCATGTTTTTCATATTGTCATTCCAATTAAATCATCAAACTGTGCACAGAAAGATATTACAAGAAAATAATATTTATTTTAATAATAAACATAATATGGCATTAAAACGGATACAGGTAGATACAAGAGTCCAGTTAATCTAATCTACAATAAATACAGAATATTTTGGATTAAGCATTAAATACACACAAACTGTAATTAAGGAAAATGATAACATTTAAAACAATTTAAGATCCCGTTAAGTTCCTTTCATAAATAAATAAAACTTACAGTTAATGTGATGAATATTAGTCACTTTGAGTTTTTGAAGACATGTATGGGTAGCGTTCTTTTAATTTAATTAATTTAAAATTAATTTAATTTTTAATTTTTAATTTAATTTAATTTAATTATTTACACTGCGTTGACATTTTGCAACAAGACTCCTCCAACTGTGAACATGTGCTAGTATCCGGTAGCAATATGCTACTGCTGCAAATAAGTATTTTAACATCTGTCTAACAACTAGATTTCTAAGCCTCAAAGATATGTTTGTCTTTCTTTAAAAAGCCCACCTCCACCTATTATTCTGTATTGCATAAAAATGACAGGTGTTTTGGAATTTTGGGAAAAAAAAAATCAAAATTAAGACTCCTAGCTGGAAACGCTTTTACAATATTACAAGAGATGAATGGAATGAGACTTCTAATATTTATAGTTGAATATTGTTTTGATCTTTAAAGCTGATGTAAACTGCTCTTTATAGGAAAAGGTGCTGTTTACCTTCCTGTTTGGGTCATGTAGCTATGCAAGCTGTTGTTGTTATGAACTGTTTTGCATAAATACTTA
>NC_050526.1:18156495-18186877 GCF_002922805.2 Oryzias melastigma
TCTGTAGAAATAGATTTCACCAATGAGGTTATGTGCTTTGGACTTTTTTGTTTGTTTAATGTTCATTTTTCTTTTTTCAATGTTTTGTTTGTAGCTCATAAATTATAAGTTGCATATATGCGCATAAAATCACCAACCAAAGTTTCATCTTCGCCGCACTTTTCCAGCTTGCAGCCTGAATTAGACACAGTCGTCTGAGGAGCGCGAGACAAACTTGAAAGGACCTGGTCGTATTTTCAAACAGAAAGAAGATCCAGCTGTTCACTTGTTAGGATGGTTATTTATTTTGAATACCGCTGAACGCGCTTCTCACGTGCATCTGATCAGACTGTAACGTGGCAGGGCATGTGAAGAGACGAGCTGCTGCGCGCGCGAGGGGGTCAGCGGAATCACCCAAATGCTCCTTTTGCTCGACAAAAAGGAATAAATGTAAGTAAATTCCAAAGGACCGCTGACAGAATCAAATGTTGGAATGGTTCTCCCTCAAAGGCTTGAGCAAAGACTTGTACGATTCTCCCGATCCGCCGTGATTAAAGTAGAAGCTGTTTACATCCGCGGTCTCGTGGTCGAGGCGTGGAAAGAGGCGGACACTCACAATAAACTCACTCCTGATTGGCGACAGTACTTCCTGTAGATTTGATGACTCAGCTATGACTCAGACCAATCGCTGAAGATGGGTTGCAAATGGCGATATCCGTTTCAGGTAGTGACGGTGAAAGCGGCGGTCTACTTTCGCGAGGAGAGGAAGAAATGCATTTTCAATGGGGGACCTCATTGCTTGCCAAGTCCATTATTTTTACAGTCAATGTGCAATACCGGCACCAGAGAGGCTGGTGCTTAGCATGAGCAAATTCCCATTGACTCCCATGTTAAAATCCTCATTTTCAGCCCTCACCTTTAATACCTGGTGCTTAAAAGTTTTTATATCATCAATAGCTGCATATTAAATCCATGACAACTCTGAGTTGAGTGAATTTTTTTCTAAGTTTGTAACTTTTTTTCTAAACAAGATTTATTTTTGCTTAATATGGGGGCGGGGCCTTTGATTGACAGGTGACGATCGCGGTGGATTCTGGGAGCTGAGCTCCGGTGTTTTGCTGGTCTGCTACAGATTTTGCTTTAGCATGAGCGCTATATTTCGGTTTTTGTCCTGCTGCCATGCTGTAAACTGTTCTAACACTCTCTGGGAGTTATCTGTTGTCTTTTCTCAGGTAAGTACTAAAAGAATAACTATATTTGCCGGAAATAAATCATTAATGTATATTATGAATATTTATTTTAGTTCCAGTAAACAGATTTTTTTTTAAAATTCTCAGCAACATTAATATCTATTATGTCTAAAGTTTAAAAAATGCTTTTTGGTCAGCATTTTTATTGATAGTTCTTTTCTTAAATCACAAAGTTATAACATATAAGGACATGATTCAGATCTGCTACAGTAACACCAGAATCTCTTCATGTGAAGTTAAAATGTGAAGACACAGAAACTTTCATTTAATAAGAACATGTAGTTTAAATATTTAATTTTTAATAAATGTGTACAAATGTTTTATTTTTAGCTTTGTCTTGTGATTTTAATCATCATCATCATCATCTTTATTTATAAAGCGCTTTAACACAATTTTAAAATTGAAACAGCGCTGAACATTAAAAACTAAAAAGCGTAATAAAACAAATGTAATAAAATAAGTGAAAAAAGATAAAAGCAACATAATAAAAGGTAAGAACATGATAAAAGAACACACAGAAGGTAAAAAGAACATACAATAAAATTTGAAAGTAAAATCAGAGCAACATCATTTTAATGTATATTAAATGTTTTTTTTTTTAATTGTATCTAATGTTTGCATACAGTGTTGGGTTTTGTAATGTTAGTTTGGGGTTTGTCTTGATTTGTGGGCTTTGTTTATTTTGATTGCTTTTGGGTAGATTGTGATTTGGCAGCCCTTAGAAGGCAGGTGCTGACTCAGACGGTTGACATGGCTGGGTCTGCTGTCTCCATGACTTATGTTTGGCCAAAGTCCCAATCCATTTTGGTTTCTCTTTTTGTTTGAACCAGCACATTATTTCACTTTATTCTTTCTTTCTGGTTTTTTGTTTATTTAATTAACTGTTTCTTTTACCCATGGTGTCCAAATTTTACTGTCCCCTTTTGAAAATTTCCCGTAGACTCAGGGCAGGTGTGCCCATTGGGAGCGTGACAGTTCATTTTCACAACCAAAGTCACCTATCTGCTTTTAATTGACAAAATCTGACAAAAAGTAAGATACAAGAAGGAAAATAAGGTAATTGATAATCCAGACATTTATTTATTTATATGGGGGGAATAAAAAAACTTCCGGTTCCGGGTCACGAGCATTAATATTTGATATCAAGTCCTGAACCGGATAATTCATGTAGAGTGAATGGTATAGTCGAGTCTGGATGGGATCATATAAGTTCGCTTCCTTCCACTCCCTTTTAAGCTATCTACTTGTGATTCATTAAGTGTTATTTCATGTATTATGACATGATTGGTTGAAATAAACCATTTCATTCATTCATTCATTCATATATATTTATTAATAGTTTTCAAATTGTCATTTCAATTAAATAATTATTCAAACTGTGTACACAAAGACATTAAAAGAAAACAATACATTCTTTTAACAATAAACATCATATGGCATTAAAATGGATACAGGGAGATACAAGAGTCCAGTTAATCTGATTTACAGTAAATACAGTACATTTTAGAGTAAGCATTGAATACACACAATAAACTGTAGTTAAGGAAAAATATAACAGTTAAAGCTAAAAAAAAAAAGATCCTGTTAAGTTCCTTTCATGAAGAAATAAAACTAACAACTATAGAAATGAAGATTAGTCACTATGATTTTTTAAAGACAATTATAGGCAACGTTCTTCTCAAAACTCTGAAGTGCCAACCGTTTGAAAATTAATCGTAGAGAAGAAATAACAATTGTGTTTTTTGTCCAGCCAGAATTATATGACACCACATCTTTCATTTACCGCTGTAAACCTGTGAAGGTAAAAGCCTGGAGCAAGATTTGCACTGCTTTGACATTTTGCAAAAGGTGTCCTCCAACTATGAACATGTGCTAGTATCCGGTAGCAACAGTCCAGCGTAAGCAAAACATCTTAAAAACGTGTTCAAGATTCCCTGTTTAGCATGTTCATGATTGCACATCACATGCCTGGTGTGTACACAACTTCACACAGTCTGAATCTGATTGCTTGACTGTGTGTCATTTTCTAGAGTTGGGTTGTTGGAATCTTGATGGCCCCGTTTGCAACACAGAAAAGCCAAAAGTTTGTCACACATTTTTTTCCTATTAGAAACACACAGGAGAAAGTCTGTCCAGGGATTTAAATACAAAAGAATGAAAACTGCATCTTCAAATCGTTGATTAGATGATTGGGATAAACAGAAAACAATGTATGGAAAGAATATTATGACATAGATGATCAAAACTAGGCTCAGATATGCCACAATTCTCTGCTTTTCGTCTGTGGGAATGCTGCCGGGTCTGATTAATGTCTTCAGAGTCTCAAACAGGAAAAAGATGAACAGAGGGACAGGAATGAGCATCATTAAAGCTCTAATGAAGTTACCATGGTCACCAGCATGAAAATAGATCGGGAGGTCCAGAAGAGGAAGGAACCAGATCCCGACACAGACAATTCTGGATGTTCTGACATTTCCTATGAATGTGTACCACAGCGGCTGATTGATTAACAAATACCTGCAGACAAAAACAAATGTCAATTGAATGGATCACCAATGGAGGAAAACAAACCGAGATATTTACCTTTCCAAGGAAATAACCACCATGAAGCAGATGCTGACCATCACACCATAGTATTGAATGTAAGATATTGCAAAACAAAGATCCAACTTCAATGGCAATGCTTTGATAATCATGAAGCAAAGCTGAACAATGTCAGATATTAAAAGGTTGATGATGTAGACAGGAGCGGCCTCATCTGTTTTTGTCTGAAAAATAATAAAAATTAGAAAATTATAACAATGCAAAAAATAAAAAAACATACATCAGATGATTATGCCCCAAAATAAGAAATTAATAAATGAATTGGACATTTTTAGTCAATTCTTATTTGCATATTTTACCCTTTAACACCCGAGCTTAAGCTCCAGTGAATACATTCTTTGGATAACTGTAACTTCTCAGCCATTTATACAAAAAACATAATTCCAGCAGATTTTAAAGCGAGAAAGGCTGTTTGCACCATAACAAATATTTTTTTTTATAATTACTTTAATTGCATCAATGATTGAGTAGTTATAGTACTTCAACAAGTGTGTATTATTTAGGTGTCACCAGCGACGGCTTCTGTGTGAAAAGGTTAAATATTACAGATATAATTCAATTCAATTCAATTTACTTATTGTCATTGTCACAGAATAACAACGAAATTGCTTTTAGAGCATCTATACTCCATACTTCAAAAATAATAATAATCCGAGATAAAACTTCTCTGTATTTCCATTTTAAGGGATTTTCGGAGCAAGACGATTACAGACTACAAAGACTATCTTTGGTATTTTTCAGCTTTACAAATCACCAACATTTTTTTCATTTTAATAATTAAGGAAGAGTTCTTCATCTAAAGTTTTGTTATGGTCTTTGGAAAATGTTACATTACTTAAATGAAAATGAAATGCTGTTATTAACCTGAAAAACAGAGTAAGGAGCATACCAGAGAATTTAGGGCAAAAATGGTTATAAAAGCTGAAGGCAATCCGACGCTGGCAGAAGACACTAATGCTGCTAGTCTAACTAGACTTCTGTAGCAGCCAGGATCATGTGTGCCTTGGTAGTAATCATAGGAGTAATAGGAGTAATAGTAGCTGCTCCAGTTGTAGGAGGGGGTCTCATCGTCAATGTAATCCATAATCCAAGTTGAACCTTTATCAAAAAATAATTAGAAAAAATGTTCTCATTAACAGTTTGTTTTTCCTGTTTCTTTCTCACACAGACAAATTAAAAACGTATATATTTATATATTAGATTTTTTTTTTTATTTACCTTTTGGTCGTTGCTTCACAACAGATCTTGGTGTGTCCTCATCAGCAGCAAAAAGACAGTAGTGTGAGTAGTGGTTTCTGGTAAACATGCCTTTTCATCTTAATATGATTAATATTCATGGTTTACAGGAAAATTCATTCTCAAAAAGACAACAGATGATAGACGACTGACACGTATATCCTGCAGCAACACATGCAACCGAATATGTAAATTATGACAAACTTTTAATTTGTAATAAACTAATGAAATGTTAACACAAATCACTGGAATTCTTTAATTTTACTTTTAATACATACAGTCTGGTCAAAGTTACCAAATGCCATTTTTTTAGATTTATAATATGCCATATTTTTTAAATATTTTGACAGTTGTCCAGGAACTAAATGGTACCCTCTCGCCTGTTATTTTGACACACACTTCCATTTTGCATAGAACTGTTTGGCGTCTTTCATGCTGCACAATTTACATGAATCAAAGAATGCAAGGACAAAAAAAGTATACAGTGTACTTTAGTAAAAATGCATTGCCTTTAAGCACAAGGTTCTAAAAGGTAAATCAATAAAAAAAAAACCTTTCTGAAAAATAACAACTGTAGATGGAAGAATCTGGGTAAAAATTGGATAGATAGCATTGATAGAATTATATTAAACTTTACTTGTCAATCATAAATATTTACATGGCCATTGGCTTCACTAATAACTTCTATGACAAAATGTAGATGATCATGACGTTCTAAACAACAGAATGCAAACATCAAGTAACATATCCACCTGGTGGGTCTTCTTTATCAGCTGGGGTTCTCATGTTCTTTACTTTCATCGCTGGAAAGCGTGGTAACTCTAGGTCCACCCTGGACGGTGAAGTGCAGCGGAGCTGAGTCCGCGCAGCGCTCTCTCCTGCCATTCACACCAGACTCGCATTTTTCCATGATGGTCGACAGGCCCTTCTGCTAACCTTTTTTTTCCCCGTCATGGGTAAGTTAATAGCCTAAAAATATACCATATGTTTCCGCTAAGAACTGCACTCAGCCTCTCGTTTTTTACACCCAAAACCAAGTCGGCCTAAGAAGTTGATCTGTGTGTGTTTGTTTTTGTGTGTGCATGTGTTGTGTTTGGATGGTGTTTTTTCATCTCTACAGTCTGTTTGGAGACAAACATATGATCGCATTTGTTATTGCGAAAAATTAGTTATATTTTGAAAAGAAACCAAATTTTCCCATGTATCTTGATGTAACTTCCTGCCAGAATTGATGCGGATCGCTCACGCACAAAATAGACCAGATGTCGAAACCATATCCTCACGGCGCAGGCCTTCTGGACCGTGGCGCTCTGTGCCTGGTGTGAACCACACCTTAGGTTAAGAAGGGTGTTGAATGGAAGCGGCCGCCACTTCGCAGCGCTTCCGTGACCAGTGTGAACCAGGCGTAGGTATCTATTCATGCAAGAAAACTCCATTACTAGTGTTTCATTAGGTTAAAGCCCAAGGTCCAATCCGGAATATTCCCTTCTCCCTAGCTCTTGTCCTTTCCCCTTCATTTGGCCCTCCAAACAGAGAGTTATGAAAAAATAGTGTATAATATTTCAGACATCACTTTCGTCAGTGAAGTCACCAATAATCGTTAGTGCGGAGCTTCCAGCACTTGAATGTACATAACAACAGTGGTTTTATAACTTTAAAAAGACCATGCTACAACAAAAAGTCATTGCTTAAATTTAAATGTAAACTTCCGATATTCAGAACACACCCAAGTAAAGAAAAGCACTTCTCAGTGTGATGTGGTTTATCCTCGTGGGGGAGGACTTCACTTATATTCCCTCTTCAATCAGAGGGTAAGGGTCCACTCCTGTTCATCCTTTATCTCATTTCCTTTGGCAACATCCTCCGTCAACATGGAGTAAACTACCACTGCTATGCTGATGACATACAACTATACATCTCCCCCAAATCCATCACCTCCTCAACTCACTCCACACTCCCTCACTGTCTGATGGAAATCAAAACATGGTTGCAACAAAGCTTTCTCAAACTCAACTGAGACATCAGACATAATCAGAATTGGTCCTAAAAACATTACTAAATCCACCCCAAGTTTCCTGCTCAAATTTGACTACACTACACTCTCTCCATTATCTGTAATCCTGGAATTCTTATAGACGCCAATTTTACAGAGTCGTGAAAAAAAAGCTTAGAGCAAGATTTGGGGGAATTTGCACCACTTTGACTTTTTTCTCAGAGGTTCTCCCTTTTGTAGGTGGTGGAGGAGCGCTAGTGTACAGTCAAAATACAACAGAAGAAGATTCTCCTCCCTGACAAAACCTGTGTTAGTGCGCTGCTCTCGAGTGGATACCACGTGCTGAGCGCTCGTTTGTAAACCCGCGTAGTGTGTGTTCTTGAACGCACCACAGGCGGCCGGTCTGTAAGTACCTTGAACTTGGTTGAACATTCACTGCATGCTTAGTGCGTGTCAGATTTGTGTGTAGAGCTCTCGATCCTTCATTACCATCATTAAAATTGAACCATTTTATGAAAAATAATTTGGATATGAGATACAGTGCACTATAATAAGAAAACAAAAAGAAAGACAGCATGCTTGTTATAATGGTTTAATTTGATATAATTAAAACACATGTAGTCCTCAAATAAAAGGAAACAAAACTTACTTGTTTCTGGATGCCATTTAGTTTGTGCACTCATGTCCATAAGGACTGCCCCTTTAACCACACAACTGCAGATCACAGATTTCAATAAAGAATCTGTAACAACGAAGCAGATGGATCCATATGAAGTGTTTTCTTTAAAATGCTTGGAGAACTTGTGGTGAGCTTGGCAGAGGTGAGGAATGCCACAGGGTTTGTCAGATGGCTGAGGCAGATCGGGGGTTAAAGACTGGCTATGGACAAGGTAGACTGAAGACGAGAACAGGACTGCAGGATTGCAGGAGAAAAACAAAACAAGACTTCACACCAAGCACAGCCTGGTGCCTGCTTATAAATGTTTGTGGTGATTTCTTGGATGCAAAAAAAAACTGGTGAGGTCAGGAAACAGCAGCCAGAGGCTGATGGGAAATTGAGTGAAGATGAGGCTCAGGAGACGGACAGAACTTAGGAGATGGCTCCCTCTGGTGGTCAGAGGGAGAAAGGAGACTGATTCTTAACAGAATCCTCCGATTTACATTGTGCATAAAATCTAAAATTGACCCATAATTTTAAAAAATATGTTTAACATAAACTTTTACATCTCATTTTACTCATTTTTACAAGTAATTTAGACCTTACTTGAATTATTATAAGGTGCACCACTTCATTAGACAGCAAATGTCGGCTATTTTAAGTGACATTTTTGTTAGTTTATGAGGCAGAAATTAAAGTAACATTATTTCTATGGTTGAGAGCGTAAATCGATCACCTGTGTTTTAGAATTGCTCAGCATATTTCCTTTTATTGGGGCAGTAGTAGTCAAAATGTGTGATTAAGTTCTAGCTTTACCAAAGTCAGTATAACAGCAGGCAGCACGTCAAAAACTGAGGACTTGAGGGATTCAAATCAGGACCAAATTAAATCAGGGGTCCAGGCATTTTGTCTGAACGTGGACCAGCCCCCCGAGATACACTAACCTTAACCTGGTACCGGGGGTTTGTCCAGTACCAGGTTAGAGTCCAGCAGTGGTCTGGGTCCTGGGACTAGGCCTGGAGGTCGTGGAGCACTGCTTTAACTGGAAGAGTCAATTAAGACTTGTTGGATATACCCCAAAAGTCAATTTTCGATGCACAGGGTTTCTTAAGCATATGTTAAAATATGACGACTTGGGAATGAGAAGATGTTGTCTATTAACAGCAGCTTATTGTAGAGCTTCTTGTATTTTGTAAAATAAGTCAAAACACATACCTGAGATTCATATATCACTATTACCAAATCATGTTCTTGAAGAAACATGTCAGCAAAATACAAACAAAAAAAAGAAAAGGAAAAAATTAAGTTAATTTTTTTACTTGATAATAATCAATCACGACCCGTTTGTCACTTGACAGTATTCAATTAGCATTTTGTTTTTGTTAAATGATGAGTAATAATTATTTGTGCTACAGAGTAATATTGTGCGAGTGGGGAATGGTATTTTTGTATGTTTTTTATGAGGAGCACTTTTAGTCCAAGTCATTTGACTTTAGTCCCCACCTCTGTGTACGGGTGTGTGACTGTAGCCCTGCGACGTGTCTCGGGTGTGTCCTGCCTGCGTCCATAGGTGGCTGGGTTAGGCTCCGGCATCCCTGTGACCCTGAAAGAAACAAAGCTGTTTAGAAAACAGATGGATGGATCCTAAAATCATTCCCAGTGGTCTTTTAGTTATGGTTACAAATCATAGATGCTGGGACATATTTTCTGCCAAAAAGCTAAAGGTGGGACTGACAGCATGGAAGTTACCCTCTGCCTATTAATCCTTCATTCATATTCTCTCCGACTGTCTTACTGACCTTATTCCGGGGGCCTCTCATGTAAAATGGGTTATGGGTGCAACTTCTGGCAGCAACCGGAAGTTACACGGCTCTATTTGTTTCCACTGAAAGTTGGCGGTTTTGTTAGCTTTAGCGGTGCATACAAACTTTAAAATCGTGTTTTACTTAAGTTTTCAAAAATGTCTTTGCGCAGTTCGCGCATGTTTTGCAGCTCGTGGTTGTACTAACAACCAAACAAAATTAAATTTGTGGAGCGTTGTGTGGAACATTGGCTGCTGACGAAGAGGGAGTGCAGCTGCCCTCCTTGGTACAGATTTTACCGTCTACCGGGCGAGGATGAAGTCAGAAGGATGTGGCTGAGAATTTTAAATCTTTCATTTTGTGGATAAAGTACACACGGAGGAAAATCCGTATCCAACTCTGGCAGAAATAGGCATAATTAAAGAATTATGAAGTGAACTTTTAGCACAAATAGGCATAAATAAAGAATTATGATGTGAACTTTTAAGATTGTTCATAACTTCACCACCTGCTGCAGCTGAATTGTGAAAGTAGCTAAAAACAGTAGCTAAAAATGCTACTCAATGTTATGTTTTTTAAGGTCATCCTCCAATCCCTCAATTTCATCAGGCACCGGAGTTGTTACGTCGCCTCTTTTAAGACATGACAGCTGGTTTTTCCACATTTATATGTAGTTATAGATCCAAAACAAAAGGAATTGTGCTGTCGGCTCTACAGTTGTAATGTAAATGCATGCGAGTTCCTGCGTCTACCGGAAGTTTCACCCATAATTCACCCAAAGGCTCATGTGGCGTCGGAATAAGGTCGATAGGACCTCACAAACTAACATTGGCGTAGCAAAAAAAAAAGTAGGCAAATAAAAACTGACCTATCCAGTCGCTCAGTTTTGATCCAGATATTAGCTCAGACAAGAAAACTGATGTTAATTTATCTATTCATCAGCAAATGGATACATCAGAATTTCGAACAGAGCAGAGAAAATATGACCCTCCCATGGCTGCTGAAGTGTCACTGATATTTAACAAAAAGCAGGTTTTAATCCACTCTTGATCCAACACGACATAAAATAAACACTCAGAAATGCTGTTTTAATCAAATTACTTTATATATGTGATACATCATACAAAAAATGATTCAGAAATATGTTAGTAACATTTTTAAAAATAGATTTTTGACAAAAGTAGTCTTAAACAAGATTTTTCATATCTGTAATCACTATTTTCATTGCCATTCTGCTGTGTTTTCATTTCTGAAATTGCTTGAAATAAACTATTATATGAACTTGTTATTTTATTTAACTCATAAAGCTAAAGCAAAGATGCATAATCTAAATATTTTAGTTATCTTGCAGAATTATTTTATTGGTCTTTCCAGGAAATGAATGATGCTATTTTTCCTGTTAATTTAATACAATAAATAAATAACTCCTGTTTTGCATTGAAATGTTTTGACTTCTTTCATGTTGCACAAAAGGCAGAAAAAAACTAGTAGATTTTACATAAACAAATGTACAAATGCCTTACCAAAGCACAAAGGAAAGTTGATTAAAAAAAAAAGACTTCTGAAAAAATAACAATCTCAGTACAAATTTGATAAAACTCCAAGGAAAAACATACAAGCATCTTTAGATGATAATTACATTTCTACATATCAAATACAAATATTCACATAGTCATTGACTTCACCAATACAACATCCAGAACAAAATAGAGATGATGACATTAAAAACAAGACAATGCAAACATTTGGTAACATCTCCACCTGCTGGGTCTTCTTAATCAGCAGGAGTTCTCTTGTTCTTTACCTTCATAGCTAGGCAGCATGCTAGTCTCTTTATCCGATAAATAATGCCATACAAAAAATCCACAACAAAATGCAGTTTTTCTACAGTATAAACTCGTATGTATAATATAAAAAAACTTAAAATGAATAAAAAAGAATAAGTTGTAAAGCAAAAACTTAACCTGAGTGTTTACTTGGTTTATAACTTAAATAATCACTCTACTTTTTAGGTTTTGTTAGAAACAGTCATTCCTTTGAATGGGTTTGTATGAAATAACGAAATTGAAATAATCAAAGTTCTAAGAATAAAATCTTCTACATAACTGCTCAAGTCTTCTAGCTGACTGTACCACCTGCCATAGTCTATCTATGTCTATCACTATCTTTACTCAGTTATTCCTCTCTCTGCGTCCTCACTAAACCGTCTGGAGATGTCTGCATTCTCTACTGTTGTACTAATTTCTTCTTGAACCATTTTGCAACAACAAAAAGAGAGCAGATATCTGTCAAAAATGTCTTTTCTCATGAAAATGTACAAAACTAAGTCTGCCAATGGACTTGAGAGAAATAGAATGTACGATATATAGGAAAATGTATCATTGTTTGGGTAATACCAAATAAAAATGACAGTAGGCAGAAATATCACTAAGTACATTATTAAAACAAGAGATAAAATTGATATAATTCTCAGCTTTTCAGCACGGCTGACACCACGAATTGCATATAAGACTTTGATAGTTTTATACAAGGAAAATGTGAGCAGAGGAAATGGAAAGAGAAAGTAACAAGATACTAGTATGTCATATCCATAATTAAATGTAAAGAAGTAAACAATAAAATAAAAAATAGGAAGGAGCCAGGCTGCAAGGGAGATGATGACATAATTCTTGATGTTTTGATTGAATCTGTACCACATCGGCCAGGCGACGCATAAATACCTGCAGAAGGACACATATTTGAGATGAGTTTAGTAATCAGTCAAAGAAGTTACACAAATAAACATCTGCTTACCTTTCCATGGAGATGACCACCATGAAACTGATACTGACCATCTTTGCACAAAAATTTATGTTAAAACTTAGTTCAAAAATGTCATCATTTGCGATCATAACAATGAGGCAGCAAAGCTGAATGAGGTCAGATATCAGAAGGTTGATGAGGCTCACAGGAGCAACAGGATCTTTGCGTATCTACAGGGAAAACATAAACATGTCAACAAAGAAAATGGGTGGCCAGTAAATGTTTAAAAAAGCAGTTTTACAAAAATGTATATAATTTGTTTTGTAAAATGGGGTACTCAGTTGTCTTGATTTAACTGAATCCTACTATAAATATAATGAAATACACAGTGTATTTTCACTTCAGAAATTTAGGACATATTGCAGAAATCAGTTTAAAAATATTTTTCTCACAATGTGTGAAACAAACAGATTAAACATTTTTTAACATACCATTGAATACACTGGGTAGAGTGCTAGGAGTATCAAGAAAAGACCAACGCAGCCGACCGACAAAAACACATAACCAAGCACTGTTTCATCATAGTAGATGTAGTCCGGCTCCAAACAGGAGTTATTGTAGAAACTTTCATTGCAGGATTCTTCCATTCTTTAACCTGAAAATGTTTTTTTAAAACATATATTTATAGAAAAATGGGGTGGGGGGTGGGGTGAGTAAACCTTTATCAAGCAAGTGACTTAAAATAAAATGTTTCCCATGAACACTAGTAAAACAATTTCTTCAAAAGAGGAAAATGGATTGAGACATTGTGATGATTATAAGTGACATATTTATAAATGTTTTAACATATTTTAAAAACATTTTGTGCTATTTTTTACAGACATAACACAACATAATGATTTTTTTAGGGTATTTTATTTTTTAGCTCAAATAACTGTTTCTGGTTTGTAAATAACAGCACAAAATTAGTAATAAAAATGAATATTTAATCAATCAAATATCAATACATTTACAGCATCTAAATACTATTAAAATATTTGCCTTTACCTATAAAATATCCAATAGAATTCTTACTGTGATCTTGCCTCTATCAGCACAACAGATGCTTGACTATCAGCATGTGGTTCACGATGAAAAGAATTCCTCTTCTACTTTTCATTTAAATATTTGCCAGTTGACAGGAAGTTTGTTTCCATAGAAATGTGTGACGAAAAAAAAGGACAGATGACCAAGTACAAAAAAAAAAACACTACATAACATAAAAATTTTTATAAATTACATTTTTAATAAACTTGACAAGAAAGTTTAAACTGAAACACAGGTTTATAAGTCTAATTAGGATACCATGCATGTCCACTGTGAAAGAAATCACATTGTTTGATTTTTAAAAAACAATTGTTTATTTGGATGCTACTGCTGCAGATAAGTATTTTAACAGCTGTCTAACAACTAGAATTCTGATCTTCTAAAATATGTTAGTCTTTTGTTAAAATGGCCATCTCCACTTATTATTCTGTCTTGCATAAAAATGACAAGTGTCCTAGCTGGAAATGCTTTTACAATATTTCAAAAGATGAACGGTATGAGACGTCTAATATTTATAGTTGATTGCTATCATATTGTTCTGATCTTTAAAGCTGATGTGAACTGCTCTTTCTCGGAAAAGATGCTGTTTACCTTACTGTTTGGGTCACATAGCTATGCAAGCTGTTATGTACTGTTTTGCATAAATACTTATGTAAAACAGATGTTTGTATCCTTTTTTAACCCCAGGTTATGTGGTTTGAACAGAAGATGAATGTGCTGTTTACTTTCATACTCAAAAATAAAACTTTTAAAGAATAAGCAAAAAGGGCTTCTTTGGCATGGTAAAAGAAATCAAAGATTTGACTTAAAACTTAAATAATGTTACTACATGCTGTCATTGTAGAGCTTCTGGGATTTTAGCCTCATTGTGAGGCAGCTTTGCTTCCACTCAAATGTATTTTTCTCTGTTAGGCCCTGCTGCGCCCTTTTGTCCTTCTGATCAACTGGCAGGCAATGCTCTGTAATTAGCATCTGCTGGCCTTTTAGGATGAAGGAGGCCTCACTCAGGCAAGGCATGAGGCAGTAGCTGGGTTAGAGGTTAAGTTTAGATTGTGCTGGTTTGGTTTTGCTCTTTTCCCCTCTTTGACCTCAACAGTCAAACAGTGCTGGGTTTTGCAATTTTAGTTTGAGGTTGGACTTTGGTAGTCTTTGTTTATTTTGATTGCTTTTGGGTAGATTGTGCTTTGGCAGCCCTTAGCAGGCAGCTGCTGACTCCGACGGTTGACATGGCTGGGTCTGCAGTCTCCATGACTTATGTTTGGCCAAGGTTCCAATCCATTTTTTTTTTTGTCTTTTTGTTTGAATCAGCACATCATTTCACTTTATTCTTTCTTTCCAGGACACAGGTTTTTGTTTATTTAATAAACTGTTTCTTTTACCCATGGTGTCCAAATTTTATGTTACTGTCCCCTTTTGAAAATTTCCCGTAGACTCTGGGCAGGTGTGCCCATTGAGAGCGTGACATTTCATTTTCACAACCAAAGTCACCTACCTGCTTTTAATTGACAAAATCTGAAAGAAAGTAAGATACAGAAAGGAAAATAAGGTAATTGATAATCCAGACATTTATTTATATGGGAAAAAAAACCCTTCCGGTTCCGGGTCACGAGCATTAATATTTGACATCAAGTCCTGAACCCGATAATTCATGTAGAGAAAATGGTATGGTCGAGTCGGGATGGAATTATATAAGTTCGCTTCCTTCCACTCCCTTTTAAGCGATCTACTTGTGATTCATTAAGTGTTATTTCATGTATTATGACCTGATTGCTTGAAATAAACCATTTTATTCATTCATATATATTTATTAATAGTTTTCAAATTGTCATTTCAATCAAATCATTATTCAAACTGTGTACACAAAGACATTAAAAGAAAACAATACATTATTTTAACAATAAACATCATATGGCATTAAAATGGATACATGGAGATGCAAGAGTCCAGTTCATCTGATTTACAATAAATACAGAATATTTTAGATTAAGCATTGAATACACACAATAAACTGTAATTAAGGAAAAAGATAACATTTAAAGCAAAAAAAAACAAAAACATTTAAGATCCTGTTAAGTTCCTTTCATGAAGAAATAAAACTAACAACTATAGAAATGAAGATTAGTCACTATGATTTTTTAAAGACAATTATAGGTAACGTTCTTTTCAAAACTCTGAAGTGCCAACTGTTTGAAAATTGATCATAGAGAAGAAATAACAATTGTGTTTTTTGTCCAGCCAGAATTATATGACACCACATCTTTCATTTACCGTTGTAAAGCTGTGAAGGTAAAAGCCTGGAGCAAGATTTGCACTGCTTTGACAATTTGCAATAAGTCTCATCCAACTGTGAACATGTGCTAGTATCAGATAGCAACAGTCCAGTGTAAGCAAAACATCTAAAAAAACGTGTTCAAGATTCTCTGTTTAGCATGTTCATGATTGCACATCACATGCCTGGTGTGTACACAGCTTCACACAGTCTGTATCTGATTGCTTGACTGTGTGTCATTTTCTAGAGTTGGGTTAGAATCCTGATGGCCCCGTTTGCAACACAGAAAAGCCAAAAGTTTGTCACACAATGTTTCCCTGATAAATACACATAGAAGAAAGTCTGTCCAGGGATTTAACTGTAAAAGAATGAAAGCTGCATCTTCAAATCGTTGATTAGATGAGTGGGATAAACAGAAAACAATGTATGGAAAGAATATTATGACATAGATTATCAAAACTAGAACCAAAAATACTACAATTCTCTGCTTTTCGTCTGAGGGAATGCTGCTGGGACTGTTTAATGTCTTCAGAGTCTCAAACAGGAAAAAGATGAACAGAGGGACAGGAATGAGCATCATTAAAGCTCTAATGAAGTTACCATGGTCACCAGCATGAAAATAGATCGGGAGGTCCAGAAGAGGAAGGAACCAGATCCCGACACAGACAATTCTGGATGTTCTGACATTTCCTATGAATGTGTACCACACCGGCTGATTGATTAACAAATACCTGCAGACAAAAACAAACTTCATTTGAATGGATCACCAATGGAGGAAAACAAACAGAGATATTTACCTTTCCAAGGAGATAACCACCATGAAGCAGATGCTGACCATCACACCATAGTATTGAATGTAAGGTATTGGAGAACAAAAATCAAAATCATCTTTTGCCTCTTTAATAATCATGAAGCAAAACTGAATAACGTCAGAAAATAAAAGGTTGATGATGTACACAGGAGCAATCTCATCTGTTTTTGCCTGAAAATAAAAACAAAACACATGCACAACATATTAATATGCCGCAAAATAAGAAATTAATAAATTAACATTGTTAGTCAAGTCTTATTTGCATTTTTACCCTATAACACCATAGCTTTAGCTCCAGTGATTACATTCTTTGGACTGCCATAACTCTTTAACCATTTATCCAATTAACGTAATTCCAGTAGATTTTAAAGCGTAGAAAGGCTTATATGCACCATTATGTAAACATTTTTGTGCAATTATGTTAACTCTGTGAATAGTTGAAGAGTTACAATACTTTAGTATTATTTACGACTTACAGACGACAGGTCCAATGTTAAAAGATAACATATCGCAGATATAATCTGATGTAGAACTTCTATGTATTGCTATTTTAAGGGACTTTTAGAGCAAGACAATTACAGAGTACCAATATTATCCTTACTATTTTCCAGTTTTACAAATCACCAAAATGTTTATGATGTTATGCAAACATTACTTATATTTTTTCAAATTCAGTTGAAAACCTGAAAAACATAGTAAGGAACATACCAATGAATTTAGGGCAAAGATGGTCATAAAGGCTGAAGGTAATCCGATGCTGGCAGCAGACAGTAATGCTGCTAGTCTAACAAAGCCTTTGTAGCAGCCACAATAATAATCATTACTGTCTTGGTAGTAATCATAGTAGTAGGAGCAGCTCCAGTTTTTAAAAGAGGTCTCATCGTCAATGTAATCCATAATCCAAGTTGAAACCTTATAAAAAAAAATAATAATTAGGAAAAATGTTCGAATTAACAGTTGTTTTCCGGTTTCCTTCCAACACATCAGGCTAATTAAAAAAGTATATATTTATATATTAGTTTTTTTATTTACCTTTTTGTCTTTGCTTTACAACAGATCTTGGTGTGTCCTCATCGGCAGCAAAAAGACAGTAGGATGATGTGTGGTTTCTGGTAAACATGTCTTTAATTTTAACCTATAAATATTCATGGTTAGCAGGAAAATGTATTCTTAAAAAGACAACAGATGATTGATGACTGACTTGCACACAATGTAGCAACCTTTTCTACCGAATTATGCAAATGACCACAAACCTTTAATTTGTAATAAAATGATGTAATGTTAACCCTAATCTATTTAACTGTTTAATTTCAATTGAATACATAAAGTTTGATCAAAGTTTCCAAATGGCATCTTTTAGAGAAACTTACATAATTATTTTAATACTTTCCAGGAACTAAATGATAAAATCTCCTCTGTTACTTTGAAGCACACTCCCGTTTTGCATAGAACTGTTTTGGCGTCTTTCATGTTACACAATTTACATGAATCAGGGAACCAAATAAAAAGAAATATACAGTGTACATTAATAAAAATGCATTGCATTTACTAAAGCTCAAGGTTCTAAAAGGTAAGTCAATAAAAAGACATCTGAAAAGTAACAACTGTAGATCTGAAGAATCTGGGTACAAATTGGATTGATAGAATTTAAACAAAATTTTACTTGTCAATCACAATACCACTGTTCTTCTAATTTATTCTTTATTTATTTCTGGTTCCGGGTCACGAGCAGACGTGTGTCTCCAGCTCCCCTCAACTCAATGAGGAGAGTTGAACATGGCACCGAAGAAAAATCTTGAAGCTGATCTGGAAGAGCTTAAAACCGCGTTAGCCGACATCCAGTCTAAGCTAACACCTGCTCTTCTGCATGATGCTAAGCTTGAAGTTCTGCTGGCGCTTGAAGCCTGATTTTATTAATATTTGATATTAAGTCCTGAACCGGATATTGATAATTCGTGTAGAGAAAATGGTATGGTCGAGTCGGGGTGGGATTATATAAGTTTGCTTCGTTCCACTCCCTTTCAAGTGATCTACTTGTGATTTATTAATTGATATGATATGTATGTATTATGACCTGATTGCTTGAAATAAACCATTTCATTCATTCATTCATTCATTTATTTTGCAACAACACAAAGAGACCAGATATCTGTCAAAAATATATTTTCCCATGAAAATGCACAATAAACCAAATAAATCCAGCAGGACAAAGATACTCCCAAAGACATTATGAACAACATTTATACAGAAGGCTGTCAGAAAGAGCCGTACAGCAGTTTCTACAATATCAAACCACAGACAAATATTGTATAGGTAAATTTGAGCACAATTTATGTGCTTTTCTGAATTATTAAAAGATTTGAGGATTTAAGAGTTATGCCCAATCATATTACTAGAGTGTCTGGTCAGAACATTGCCCTCTCAAAACAACTTTCTCTTAAGCGGATGTTCCTGTCAATCGAAGATTTTTTTTGTTTTGTTTTTCTTTTGCATCTATGTGAGGTTGTGTAAGGATGAGGCGGATATGTGTGGATCCATGTGCAGCCGTTTTAATAACGAAATAGCACAGAGCAGGACAAAGAGCTTCAACGTCAGGAACAAGCCAGGATAAGGGAAGAAGTGAGAAAAACAGGCAAAAGGTCAAAACAAGTGCTTCAACTGAACGTTCAAGGGAAATGATTCAAGACTACGCAAATAAGACAGTGTGGAAGATGAATATAAACAGTCAGTGATGGCGTGATGGGAATCAGCTGGCGAGGACTGGAACTGGAGGCTGGAGCATGATGGGAAGGTGAGCAGCAGCTAGTACTCTGGTGAGAGCTCTCTGATGGTCAGAGGAGGGCATGACTGGCTGAGTCCTGACAGATCGCGATCAGCACGTTTGTAATAACGTTTAGCTGTCCTGCAGTAGATGTCACTGTGGGGTCCAGATGTAATGTAAACATGCCTAGAATGGCACAAGGATTAATTGCATTTCCTAGTGTAGCCTACTAATGCGATTTCTAATGATTAGACCAGAGGTCTGCAACTGGTTGGACACCGGTAGCTCACGAGAGCTTTTTTAGTAGCTCACTGCAATGCTACACAGAAGAACACACATACACAGTCTAATATCTTTGACACAGTGGTACTTTTTAGGCATCCGTATTATTGGCAAAGACTCATTCATTTTTGTCTTTAAACTGATCTTAATGTTCTTTTGTCCAGATTAAAGGGGAATCTGACAATGTAGAAAGGTCATCTGTGCTTGATGGTTCTGGTGTCTCAATGGGATTTTCCATGCAACTTCCATTTCCGCCTGTCTCTTCTTCATCCTCTCCTTTAGAAGATTAGACTGAACATCATCCTCACTTTGATTATTTTCTTAAACATCTGATTAATTTTTGTCTGTGTTTTTCATTTACCATTTCTTTGAAATAATTTGCTGCTTTATTTCAATGTCACATTTACTTTTTCTATCTTGAAATAGAATTATATTGAATTTAAACTGACCAATTACAACGCTTATGAGTAGTTTATGAATCATTTATTGTTCTTGCCCTGTTGCACCTCTGTGTATAAAACACATTAATGATCAGGTGGCTGAACAAATGAAATGTTCCTGAAGGAAAAATCAAACGCACCCAATGACACGCGCATCCGCAATGTACTTGTTTATGAACAGCGCGATCTCGTTCGATTTCAAGAAGATAAACTAAAATAAAGCTGAAAGTGCCACCGTCACAAGAAGTAAACAGATCTTCGTGTAGGTGAAGCTTCCGGTTTTCAAAATACGACTAGCAAAAGGCTTTTTTTCCCGTTCAAAAACTGAGACTGAAGTTCCGTTCACTGACATAACTTCTGAAAAAATGAATCAACTTTAACACCGGAGCTTTAGCTCCAGTTTTTACATTATTTTGGTCATGAAACTCTTTAACAGTTAACACAATTAACGAAACTCCAGCTTACTCTGAAGCCGAGAAACTCAGCCTCATGCTGCTGAATGGCGGATGTGATCAACATGAATCAGCTGATTCTGCCGGAGAAACAAAATACTTTTTTCATATGGGCTCTGAACCAAAATATAATGCTTTGAGGATAGAAAAGTGTGGAAAACATTTTCAGGTTTTGTTGTGAAATTATCCAAAACAGCAGGGATTTTAAAAAAAAATGTTTTTTTTTTATGACATGTTACTGCTGAACTTGACCTGAAGGTTGTTTGAAAAATAAGTTTAAAATGACAAACATTTCTTTCTATCTAAATCTGTCTTTCTTTATTAGTTTTGTTGATACCGATCTTCTGTTCTAAATCAAGGTATACATTTTTGTGATTAATACAAATGATTACAATTTTTATACATCAATTCAATTCAATTTTGTTTATATAGCCCCAAATCACAAAAAATTGCTTCATTTGGCTTCATGAAGGTAATTTTACAAATGCAGAAAACCGAACCTTGAGTTTTGTAATCCGTTAAACCCCTCCTTAAGAACATGTTAGTTTTGGTTCTTAAACTCAGAATAACTTTTGATTTTATTCCTGAAAATCATTTTAAAAACAGCATTTGTTTATATAACGGCATTTGTTGCGTCTTTATTATTTTATTTTATACCAGATCTTTTAAATTTGTTGGTGGACTTTTTAATTAAAATAATAATAAATGAAAAAAAAAATCAAAAATGATCAAATTCAATATATCCTGGAATACTTTAGTTAATTTATATTTTAATAGTTTTAAAAATATTACAATAAGAAATAAAAGCATGCAGTTCCTCTTCATACTTCATCAACTCTTCATCTTTAAAGTAAAGAAAAAAATTTTAGTTCTTAACAGAAACTCTGCCACGTTGCTGCCAGTATCATCTAAAATGTGGACCTAATTTTCTCTTTATATAAGACCTAAATCATGAGAAAAATGTTAAGAGAACATGTTAAACCAATCAAAAATCCAGTTGCATTGGATCAGGTCTGCCCAGATGCCAATATCCAACTTCAAGACACCACCTGGTTGAGGAAGAATCTTCATTGACATAATCCAACACATCTTTTAATACATAAATTACAAATACCAAAACAGTACAAACACCTTTAATTAATTTGAATATGTGTAGACAAAGTAAACAAAAATAGCATGCAGTCCTTTTTTTTGTCTGTACTTCTTTTCTTTCATTTAAAAAAGTATTAACTGTATTGTCAACATCTGGACTCTAGATTTCTTCTTTTAGCAACTCATTTTTTTCTTATGGGACACTTTCAACAGCTCAGTATGTTATTTACAGTCCTATTTCCACAAAAGCAACATTTTTTTTCTTATATATACAGGAACTTGTTTTGCATTTGTGCCTTTGTCACACTGAAATTGGAGCGCTTGGATGAACCACAGGGTAATCGTTGACACAGGGGCACAAACACCCGAGCAACTTGTCGATGGGGCCTTTCAGTGTCAAGACAAAAAGAATCAAATCCATGAATGAACTGAAGTAATGCAACCAAATTATACCCTCAAATAAAAAAAATAAAACTCGAAAATAGATCATTAAAATCCCTATAATAGCAATAGGGAAGGTCAACAGACTGTAATTGAGCATCAACACTATCAAAGTTCCAACAATTCTTTGTTTGTCTTCCTTGGGAACTGAGGTAGCGAAAGGGGCTGCTTGACACAGGAGTCTTATGGTTTCAAAGAGACAGATGATGAACACGGGAGCAGGCAGGACAGCCATTAGACGTATAGATAAATTTTCTTCATAGACCACTGGAATGGGGATCATAATGACACAAACACCCCAAACAGCGGCACAGAGCAGCACAGAGCCTTTAGTCTGTCTGATGTACTCGAACTGTGGGAAGGCGATGAAAAAGTACCTGCAAGAAAGAAAATGGCGTTAGGATTCTTAAGGTGCATTCACACTGAACGCCATTCGCGCGGCAGAGGCAGCCAGTTTTGATGTTACGTCAACGGTACAGGTGTGCTCTGAGGCAAATTGAAGCGACGGGCGCGCTGCGAAAGTCTGCCAGCAGCTCAATTTGAGCGACGAGGTGCAAATTTAAATACTAGAAGTTTGACAGGTCGCTGCGCCGCATCTACCAATCAGGAACTCAGCTTCAGCCACAGGGCATTTGAGGAAAATACTAATCCAATACAAACGTTTTTATCCTATCACACCATGGCAGTTCTCTGGCTGCAACCAGACTCCCAGACTTGCTTGCTCGCTCAATACACTGGAAAGAGAGAACCTGCACAGGTCTCCTGAAGTGTGAAATTTTCATTATTTTCCTCGAGACAATAATAAAACAAACAAAAAAAAACTACCCCCCCCCCCCCCTTCTTGGGTTAATGCGGGACAGCCCTCAAACTCAGTCACAAGACCCAGATATACCGTGGAAATGGCTGTCATCCAGAAACACCCCCAGAGTGATATAGAAGCTCCAGTACAGAGAAAATCTTTGAAGGATTTCATTTTTGGTAGTTTTGTAGAATTTCTTGCAATAAATAAATCTGATCTGTGCGTCTTCCATTCATTGGAGGTGTGGGGGTGCTCGGTTATCGCGCATTTGGGCAGCCGCTTTCTGTGGGGGGTCTTTGCAAACGCGTGTAGAGCAGAATTTTTGACTTCTACATATGTTTGCATGGACTTTTTGCTGAGGGTGGCCGCTGGAATGCGAGGCGACGCTGCTGGTGTGTAACAATCGAAATTTTCACACACAGCCGCGGGATTAAGCTCAGGATCACATGTTTGACAGGCGAGGAGCAGCAGAATCGCGGCACGGTGAGAGAGTGTCAGGCCACCGGTTTACAGCTCAGAGGTTGGGGAGCTCTGATTTAATAGGAACAGCTAGCACTTCAAAAAACCTTATTCCTCGACATCATGCGTCTCCCATTAATTCTAACCCCTCGCTTACACCGCTAGCGTCAAGGCTCCGTTGCGTGCGCTGTAGTCTTTTCTTAACATTAAAAGTGCGAGAGAAACTTCCACTGCAGGCGTTCACGTCCTGCGTCTGCGGACTGACCTCTGCGTCGCTGCAAATCCTTTGCGTTTGGTTCAAATTTTGACGGACGCCGCAGCTTATCGTCATCATTTTCTGTGAAGTTGGGGCTATTCACGACTTAAACCGGAAACCCTGTGAGCGAATTTAAAGTGTATCCGGTATATTTTCAAAATAAAACGAACTTTCCGCTGAACTCGCCAGTTTCAGCGTGTCGTAAACATTACGTAATTTACGTGTTACTCAAAGTGTGTTGCAGCACAGCGTTGTCAGTCATAACCATGGACAACGAGAAGCTGATCATAGAGATCCAGAACTACTCTGTCTGGGCTGAGCTTTCACAGGCTGTGGCTGGAGCAGCAGCCAGTGTAAGCCATCGGCTGTAGCTAGTCCACTCCCGCGACGCAACGAAGCCTTGACGCTAGCGGTGTAAGCCCGGGGTTAGTCAGACATCCACAGCCAGGGCTGGTGGCTCCTTCCACATGCGGCTGCAGCGTCAGGAACACATTTTTTTTACAGGCAGGGAGCAGCAAATTCATAGTGTGAATGCACTTTTTTTAGAAAGTTAAAAATGCATGGAAAAAAAAGACCATTTTCATACCTCTCCAAAGCAATGCACATCCTGAATCCAAGACTGGCCATGTCAGCAGAAACATGGACAAAAACAGATGTAAATGGTCCCATTTGATGACCATAATACTTTACCACAAAATCAATCATGCAGAGGAGCTGGATTAGATTGGCTATTAGGAGGTTTACATAGTAGATTGGAACATGTCCTCTTCTTGCCTGAAGGAAAAAAGATCACTTATGAAAATAATAATCACCCTTTCAAGTCTGTGTATTTTGTTATTTTTACATTATAAATGTATCAACTATAAAAACATATGAACAATACAAAAAAAGAAAAAATATAGGTAATACAATGGAAAATTTAAAACATTCTTCAAAAGGAATTCTATAAAATAGCAGACCCAATGAATTACAAGATTTTTTTAACTAGGAATTTACCATTTTCATTTTAGATTTGAGATACTTGGACGGCTGTAGAGGTTCACATGGGAGCTCTGCCACCATCAGTGTGTGTGCGTATGGGTAAGTGGGACAGCCGAGCTCTTTGAGCCCGACTACCTGCATTTCCACTGACTATAAAATAGTCCGAATTGGATTTGCGATAATACATTTGCCTAATGCACGTGTTAAAGTTCAGGCCCGGGGCCGGATCCAGACCTCCGAGTGATTATATCCAGCCCTCCTGATCACTTTAATTTATTGTTATTAATTGCACAATGTTATCTTTTGTTTCCAGGCTGTTTTTGTTCTCCAGCACGTTCATATTTGTCTCATTTCAACAGGATATATTTGTTGGAGATCAAAATCTTTTGGGTTATTTATAAGTGTAATTTTTCATATAAAATGCCATAAAAGTATAGAAATGTAAGTGCTTTTTCTTTTAACGTTTAGTTTATTTCTAGCTTGTATAATTTTAACAAAAAATATTTTTATGGAGAGTAAAATATTGACAGTTACTTAAGGTTTAAGTTGATGTATTCTGAAATAATATTCTTGCCCGTTTTTTTTTTATAGTTATGTTCACAATTATGTTTTTAAAGTTTTAAGAACGTAGTTTATTGTAAATGTTTATCCTGTTCTGCCCGCGACCTATGGTGTATTTCGGCCCCCTGTGCGTTTGAGTTTGACACCCCTGGTCTAATGGAAGCATGACGATTTTGAAAAAACTAGCATTTACTGAGAAAGGTTTTTGGGGTTGGAGGAGGTGGTTTTTGAGGCGTATCGAATTGACATATTTTGCAGAACTGTAATGGAAACACTTAATGAGTCCAGTGACCAACAACCGGATACATGATTAGCTGACTGTGGGACCTCATCAAAAGTTTGTGATCATTGAGCATGTCAACATTTTTATAAGGGAATTTTCCCATGCATTTCAGAATTTCAAAATAAAACTGCTTCTGCAAGATTTTCATTTATCATTTTCAGAGCAAATTTAAAACGGCACTGAATCACTGATACGGAAACCACTTAAAGTTAAAGTGATTTACTTGTACAAAGGTAACTTCTGTGTTTTATTTAGTTCTTTTTTTCTGGAATGTTCCTAATTGGCTCAGTACAGAAAGCACAATTTTCTACGCACTTACCTTCAAACAGACGATGAGAAAGACCACAACGGTTAAAGGAAGGCAGACACAGACGCTGAACCATAACATGCCAAGCAAAAAATTCTCCATCTTTATTCTGTTCTGTCAAGATGATGATGATGGACAAGCTCCACTTTTGAAAAACTTTTGGGTGAATGACTGTTGAGGGAAAGGCATCACATGAACTGTAGCTATCAATAAAAATCTGTAATAGAGAAAACAGCTGGGAATAATTCAAACTGAACAATTTTATGAAAAATAATTTGGAAATAAGATACAGAGCAGTTTAATAAATGAACAGTTAAAAATGTAGCATGCTTGTTATAAATTGTTTGAGATAATTAAAACACAAGAAATTCTCAAATAAAAGGAGACGAAACTTACTGGTGTCTGGATGCCGTTCAGTTTCAGATATGTGAACTCAGACTGGAAGTGGAACAGTCAAACTGCTGCCTTATAAAGGCAGCCAGCCCCCTTTACCCACTAAGAACCAGACAGCTGCATTTCACACATTTCAATTTAGAATCCCCAGATTTACATTGTGCAGAAAATCAAAAATTAACCTTTAATTTAGAAAAAAAGTAGTTGAACAAAAACTTTTAAATCCCCTTTTAATAATTTTGACATGTCATGTATGTCTTTCTTGAAATATTTTAATGTGCACTCTTCAGTAAATTCAAAACTGTTTTTTATTAATGCAAATATTAATATTTTGATAAGATATAATATCCAGTAAATCCTAAGAGTTTAAAAACTAGTGAAAGTAATTCTGTTTTGGATAAAGTTTTCAGAAACATCTAGTCAGACTGGCCTACTTTAAATTTGCGAAGAGTAAACCCCAGTATGAAAAAAAAGATGGTTTATGCTTCCCGTCACAAAGTTGTTTGTTGCAGCAGGAGGGTTTGGAGAATTTCTCACACAGTAACACGATGGTTAGAGACTCGCACAAGCACGCACAAAAAAGACAAAGTAAAATCAAGGCAGACGTTCTGTTTAAACATGCAAATATTGCAGCAGTTCTAAGTGATTTAACTTGTTTAATTTAAACAAAATATGTTCAAGACAGTTCTACAAGACACTTTGTGGGCCTACAGCACACATGTAGAAATTAAATACTAGAAGTCTGACAGGTCGCTGCGCCGAATGAAGAAAAGCACTGTTGTGTTCAATGAGTTCAATCAGAAATGCCGTCTATACATCATCAATTTAGTAAATGATTAAAAAATGACACTTTGTATAAGGACTTAATAAATAAACTTTGTTCATTTAAGGATGTATTGAAAACCTTCAGATATGTATTTCAATAGCTTTACCTTAACAGAGAAATGAAACTTACTTTTAAAGTTTCATCTATTGTTTAAACTAAAGAAGATTTTGCTTTTAAATGTTAGTTGGTGCTTGTTTTTGGGTTGTGCAACCACAAACAAACAGAGCTGTAGCTACTCATAGTTCTCCTCTTGAAACTTTTGTAAAAACCTATATTCATGTGTAATCAAAGTTTAGTGGAATCAAGCTTTTTCCCTTTGAAAGCATCCAGATTTTCTTGTCAGCAGTGATTCAACACTACAAAGAATTCTCATCTATTTTGAACTCTTACCACTGTTGTCTAAAAAATGTGTTGCAACTGTGTTGCAGTTACGCAGTGTCACACTTCACGAGGATTTGAAAACCTCCATGCAATTTGAAGGAGATGCTACAAAGCAAAAATCAAGTGTTCAAAAAGTTTTTTTTATGACAAATCAAAAACTTTTAAAAATGCATTGCTTAAAAATTGCAACAAAAAAGTGGAACTTTTGGTTTTGCAAAACCCACTCAGAATGCGGTTACCTTAGCTCACCTTACCAAAAACTTGGACGCTATGCTTTCCTGAAGTCTTTGAAATGCATGTCTCTGAGCTTCTGAGAGGTGGTTAAAACTTCCTGTAGAGTTTGAGCATTTCAGAGGCAGCAAAAAAGTGATAAACGAGGTGTTAAAAAAAAAGGTTTTGTGGTCTAAAAGGAAGGGGGGGCATTCATGGTGGAAAAAAATTGCTGCAGAAGACTACTTCCTTCTTAATTATACATTGAAAAGATGTGATGTGTCCACATCTAAAAATGTCAAGACTATATGCATTTATTCTAATGTTTTTTCAGCATTTGACATAGCACCCCAATTTTATACCCGCTGCAGCTGAACTGTTCAACTCTGCACTTTGGTGGTGAATAGAGATAATTTCAACAAATTCATATAAACTCAATTTGAGGTATTTAAGCGGTACGAACTGAAAGAAACTCCAGAGGCTGCACCTCTAATGAACTGCATGTTTAATCAAACTCTACTTGGGGACCATTGTGGGTTAAAACTAATGGTTCCAATATTTGATGGTTGTAATTAGTGCTGTCATCCAATTATTTTTTTTAGTGTGAATAATTAATTGTGACCTGTAATTAATCTAATTACCGTACTTTCCGGACTATAAGTCGCACCGGAGTATAAGTCGCAGTAGCCAAAAAATGCATAATGAAGAAGAAAAAAACATATAAGTCGCTCCGGAGTATAAGTCGCACTTTTAAGATTATAGTCCAACATTTATGAACATATTTAACAAGCCCGACGTAATGTTGCATTTGACATCAAATGCGATTCATGCGTCAAATTCGAGTCCGCTGAATCTTTTGATGTGCGTCTAATTTAATGCTCAATTCTTGCCCAAAAATGTGTTTATAAACTAGACACTCCCACTGGAGAAGCTGTCTGAAGTTTTTAGCCTCATCGCTACATGATGGAGGCTTTGGCTGTTTATCTCGTTTAAAATACACAGAGGATACGGATGATGTTGAGAGGTTAAGTTATTTATTTTAAAGAACTCCACAAAAGCATCTATAATCATCTCTCCATTCTGGGTTCGGGACAGCAGTTTTTTGTCTCTTTCTTACGGCGACCATTACCTTCTAGCCTGCAGGAGCTGCATCTAAATGACAGTTTATAACCTGTCTGTTTATAACCGAGTTTGATGGCTTGTTGTCCCGCATTAGCCCAGGAAGAGAAAAATAAAAATAATAATGTCTTGATGCAAATGAGAAAAACATAACATCCATGAGGAGAATGATTAGATTATCAGGAACGTTTGTTTTGAACATAACTTCTTCTGTGTTTCTGTCAGCTGACAGCAGTAGATACTGATACACAAACCTACAGTGCCCTCTAGTGGTTGTTATTGGGAAACAACCGCCAAAAGGCAACCGGTTTAAGTGGGGAAAATAACAAATATATGAGCCTATTTATGTCTAAAAAAATCACATATAAGTCGCTCCTGAGTATAAGTCGCACCCTTGGAAAATCTATGAAAAAAGCGCGACTTATAGCCTTGTTTTTAGGCTATTTTCAATCAATCAATCAATATATTTTATTAATCCCCGGGGGGAAATTCATTGTTTTTCAGTACAACCAAGAACAAGACAAACAGAGAAAAGTACACAGACAGTTCAAGGTTCACTGCGGAAGCGTCCACTGAGCGGCACCCCTTATTAGCGTGGGAGAAGAAGGTCACAGGGGGGGGGGGTTAATGGGTGGCAAAAAAAAGGTCATATCTCAACACTGCATACAATGGTCAGATACAAGCAATACAATACACCATAACACAGAAGCACAATACATTCGAAGACGCAATACATGAGGTTTGGTGGGTGGTGTGGCAGGAGGGGGGAGAGACACACCTTTGCAATAGTCCTTTAGCTGCTTCCAGGAGCACAGATCCAGACTACGCTTGGGAGGGGAGGGAGATTGCAGGAATGCCGAGGTTAAGGAGGGATGAGCAGCAGATTTCGTCTCCACACACAGCTGCCTTTCACACTCTGTAGAAGCGGTATGTTTTGAGAGCCAGGGGAGCGCCATCGGCTGAGGGGGGGATCCGGTAAGATAAAAATTGTACCAGGCGCCAGCAGTTGTTTTTGTGCTGCAGGCTTGTGTCCTTTACTGGTCTGACTGAGTCTTTGAGGCGAGTTTCAAAATGGACCGGAATATGGGCAATTTAGGCCCGTCTCCTTTCTGTTCGAGCAGCAAGTCGCTCCAAGTTGACATCCATCTTCCGCACAAGTTCAAGGGTCGAGAGCATTCTGCTCAGATGGGGAAGAGTGGCAGATTGCTTCTGATCCACTTGTGAAAGTCCGACTCCAAGAGTTTCTACTTCCCGAAGTAACTTCTCAAAGAGATCAGACATCACCTCGCTTCTCATGAGCTTCACCTCCGAGACCGCCTGATAGTTGAGATATCCTCCGATTCCAATAGCGAGGAATCCAAAAATCAGGAACACGAGTAGATATACATCTTCAACATCTTCCACAGACAGCTGGGCCAGACACTTGCCCGATGGATCGTTGGTGTATCCAGCTGCATGGGTTCCGTCTTGAAAGGAGGGGTCCACTTTCCCATTCCTTAACTTGGAGTAAATTTTGTCGATCGCATTAAAAGACCAGTGGATCAGATCCATTTTCAGAGTTCAAAAAGCAGAAGAGTAGTCCAGAGCAAAAACAGCAGCTCACAGGGAGACTAACAGAAGCCTTGGGAGGAACACAGGAGGGGAGGAAAGAAAAAAAAGAAAAGAAAAAAAGTGCGTCTGTCCTCGGCAAGAGCCAAAAACGAATGATTTATGATTTTATTTAAATTTGTGGCATTGTGCCACAGTAAGATGAAAATAGGGCTAAAAGGGTAGTTTCATTAAGTGTTTTTATTATTGTAAAAGACTTCCAACCTCTACTTTGACACCATTGAGGGGTTCTTTTTTTCCCCCCAATCTTGAATGTTGTTCACCTTATCCCATTTCGGGGTCGCCACAGCACACCAGCACC
>NC_050526.1:18187614-18188493 GCF_002922805.2 Oryzias melastigma
TATTTTATATTTTTATACTTTTTAAAATTCTGTTTTATTTTTAAATTCTTATGTTTACTTTCATTTTGTGTTTGAAACAAAGAACAATAAAAAAGGTTTATTGCTGAGGAGGTTCTACAAGGAATTATTGTCCTTTAGACTTTAAATTCTTCTTTTGTACCCTCAATTTCCAGAGTCTCTCTCCGTTTCTCTCTCACACTTGGTTTATGACAGACTGCTCCGCAACCGCACGCACTCAGCGCACCCACCCAACCCGCCGTGTGCGCGCCCGCGATGGGGTGACTGTTCACATGCATCTTGAAGAGAAATTAGTCAGAGAAGACGAAAAAAATATAATAAAAGGGAGAACGGCTTGCAGAAAAAGTCAGAAGGGAAACGGTCACGTCGCCATCAATGACTGTTGTCAGTGTAGATTGGTCAAAGTTTTTACTCATTGGGCTTCATGCCGGTAATTTTACAAATGCAGAAGGTTAGTCATAAAATCTGAATAGCTAAAAACTAAACAGACTAAATAAAACTGGTCATCCCTAACCTTAGACCCTCCTTCTCAGTAAGGATGAACTCCTAAAAAAAAAAACTAATTCAGGAAAACAGAAGAAACCTTAGGGATGCCCACATGAGGGAGAGATCCTATACCAGGATGGACGAGTGATTTACCAGTACTATTAAAGAAAAATTGGCTTATCTCAGTCTACAACTACGTATTTGAATAGGGAATTTGATCATTTTAGAGACTGTGATGAAGCAGAAAAGATATAGAGAAGAGAATCTCAGAAGGAAGAATTGAAACATCACAGAGGATTTATTATTTTTCAAATAAATTTTTGCTTAATTATCTGGACAAAGACAATCGCTGAGGCTGTTACTATGACACACCAC
>NC_050526.1:18188512-18196119 GCF_002922805.2 Oryzias melastigma
AGTTCTAATTATTTCTTTAATATGTATTTTTCATAAATGACCACAGTTAATTATTTGTGATAAACACGATTAAGTGACAGCCCTAGTTTTAATTAATGACCAAAAACCACTGATGGATATTGATCTGCAGCTAAAGTGATCAGCCTTGACATATTCAGTGACGATTGCTATGAAATAAATTACTATCCTTAAGCAAATAAACCCTCTCCTTTCTCTGCAATGACAGTACTTTACTGATGTGAAATCAGATGGTGAAAGTCAGTGATTTTCTACTGACCACTTTGGGTTCTTCCATAGAACAAAAAGTCATGTGGAGAAGCTGGTTTGGATAAAAAGGAAAAAAAAAATAAACCCTCTTTCTTCGTCTTAAAGGGGCCATAACTTGATTTTCTTAACACGTGTGCTCTCTTATAGGGTCCATATGACCCCACCCATACATTGATGTGTGATCCCTCCCATGACAAAGGTGGACAGAATTTTATGTCTACCACGAACACCAGTGAAGATAAAAAAAATCCTTGGAAAAAAAAAAAAAAATTGCTCTGTCTTGAGGGGTCCAGATGACCCCATTTTTAATTAGAGTTGGGACGAAATACCGAAATGGTGAACTATCGTGACATTTAAACTCACAAACGATTACCAATCCCCTCTTTGTCTGAATCGTTTTTTACAATATTACCAAAAAAGTCCACCAGGAGGCACTTGCGAGAGCACCACCGTGAAATGTAAGGATGACGTTGCGAAACCATCATCAATTTTGACCGGGTCAATAAGTTTTTAGTCTAAACACCTAAAAACATAGTACAGCCCGAACACGGAGTGCACTTTCCTCCTTGCCCCCTTGAGGGGGCTCCTCACGCTCTCACCACCTGTTACGCTGACAGATAAAGACGCACGCGGATGGCAGAGCAGAAGCGAGCGAAAAAGTCCAAGCTGTGTCTGTATTTTTCTAAAGTAGATGCAGACAGCGCGTGCTGTTTCTAATGTAACAAAAACATGGTTTGTCAGGGCGATAACGGCAGTAACCTGTCTAGACAATGCGCTAAAATATATCAGATTCTAGCGGAAAGGTGCACAGCGCCTGACCGTCCACACGAGACATCTAGCGGTGTTATTGATCCAAAAGATGTGTGTGTGTAATTATTGTAAAGACATGTTAGTATTTATTGATAATTGTATTTTAATGTTGGACGGGGCACTGAAATGACACTGTATTTTACATTTTTCTAAAAAAAAAAGGTTTTGAAGAAAAAATATATATATATATCTGTTTTAAAAATAGTTATATTTACATATTACCAAGATAATATATTGATTATTGTAATTTTTGGCATTTCGAGATACTATCGATATCATGAGGCATGTATTGTGAATCGCATCATATCGTGAGTTACCATGAGATTCCCAGCCCTACTTTTAATGTAAACATGCCTAAAAAAAGCACAAGAGTTAAGCCTTTCAGAGTGAACTATATCCACATATATGACAAGCCCTGAGACAGACTGGCGACCTGTCCAAGGTGTTCCCTGCCTTCGCCCATCAGTTGCCAGGTTAGGCTCCGGCACCACTGCGACCCCAAAAGGGACAGAGCAGCCAAGAAGATGAACGAATGAATGATTATACATTACCTTTGGTACACTAAAAAGCAAATGATAAAATATGAGTTATTTTAGGGAGTTTTTTTCCTACCTGGAAGTAAAAGGACTCGATTCCTGAGGCTCCACCTGCCGCTGCAAGTGGGTCCCGTCCATTTCATTACGTCATCCTAGAGGCAGCAGCATGTCGTCGTAAGGGAGGGGCTGCTGTTGAGGGAGCAGGTTTTTAGAGGAATACTCAGAAATGCGTGAATTGATCAAAATAGCACTTTGGGGTTCTTTATAGTATGGAATGGAAAGTTAATACAATAAAAAGCTCAAAAAGTTGCTTTTTTTTTTTTTTAATGGTATGGCTCCTTTACAGTAAAGGTTGACCACATTCTTCCAAATTTTTGCTAATGTTTTAGTGTTTGAAACAAATAAAAAGGCAGGGGAGACAGACCTTCTTTGGAGAAGTTTGCCGATCCGGCCGTTGATCTGATGAAGTTGCCGTCTCCATCTTGCAAGGAAAATTCAGAATTCTGGTGCTGGTGTCGTTCCACTGCCCTTCCGTTATTTTATTTTAGACTTATCGTAGCCTGTCGCACTCTTGCTTTATGCAGCCCTGGCTAAAATCTTCTGCGTTGTGTCTGAATAATATAGGCACGCGCGTATGTGCAGCGTAGGCACCGGAACTTTCTGCCAGACCCGCCGTTCAGCCTGCGCGCAAGATTGCAGCATTCTCTCCTTGTTAGAATTAGCATAACTAGATAGCTGGATAGTATACATGAAAGCACATATAGTGATACAATGGTACAAAATTTTGTCTTTAATCTGCTTCTGGGATTTTTTCAATCTGTGAAGTACAATCTAAATTAAAGTACAATCTGGAAATTTTCCAGACAAAAATTGGGGTTCATAAAACCACTCACAGTTTTTTTTAGATTAGTTAGTTGTTGTCTAATTTTGCTACTAGTCAATTAGTGTGTGTTGCATTCTCCAGGAAATTTCATGGGAATAAAATAATTAGCAGGTAGTGTGTTTTCATTTGCAGGCCTCTGTGTCCAATAATTGAACGCTGGAACATGAGGTCACATGACCGAATTTAGCAAGCTGATTGACTGCTACTGATGTCTACAAGCACACAGGAGAAGGTTTATGTATTATCATTTGACAATATGGAAATAAATATTGATTTAATTAAAAAACAAAATCATTTTATTCTTGTAGATCTTTTGACTGGCATTGCAATAATACCTCCCTTTTGTGGATTGGACAACTAATGGGAAAGTTATGACACTCTGATTTTTGTTTTTGGTCACAAAAATGTTACTGTTCGGTTGTTTATTCAGGAATAAAATTACACCCTTCTTGTGATCACTTAAAATGCTATAACTTTCTTATTCTTTAAGATATCTGAACAATCTTTATACTCTGGGAAAGGTCTCTTTGGACCACGTGTCAAAGTCAAGGCCCGTCCATGTAATCCGGAGTTCCAGATCATTTTATTTCATTCTTATTAATGGTGCAATGTTAAATTGCACTTTTTACTAACTAGTATAAATTTAACAAAAATATTTATAGCGAGCGTAAAACATTGAAAGTTATTTAAGGTTTAAATTGATTTATTCTAGATTATATTCCTGCCTTTTTATTATTCTTAATATCTTAAAAAGTTGTGGCTTTAACGTTTTAAAAATTGGCATTCTGCTAGCTTTTTGGACTGTTTTGGTATTTACTAAGATTTTTAGGCAATTTTGGAGTTTAGTTAATATTTACACATTAGCTGGTTTGGCTGATTTAGGCTTTTTTCATTTTTTTTAAGGATATTTCTAAGTTTAGAAATTTTGTCCGCTACATGCTAGCTGTTTCGGCTAACCACGGTTTTATTTTTATTTTTAAGTCTAATATGGCAATTAGCACAACTGACTATTAGCTTGAGCGTTTTCAGCTTTCAATTTCAGCATGTTCAATTATCAGCAAATGCCTCTTCAGTGGCCAAATTCACCTTACAGCATTTACACTAGCATTATCACATGTAATTTTACATATCCAGTTCATAATTATGTTCAAAAGTTAGTTATAAAATTTTAAATATAAAGTTTTAGAGGGTTCATTAAATGTTTATCCCGTTCAGCCTGCAACCTACTGTGTGTTTTGGATTTTGACCCCTTGTGCGATCGAGTTTGCCACCCTTGCTTTAAGCCCTTTCCAGTGATTTTAAGAACTGAATTTAAAAACTTTAGTCACTTACCTAAATAATGCATCTGACTCAGGGATTGCCATCCAGAATGAGGGTGTTCACTGTCAGAAAACACAAATAACGCACAAAGCAAATCACTAATGGTTTTACTTACACACACAACTTAAAAGAAGAAAAGGAAAAACCACTACAATCACGTGAGAGCATTCATGCTAGCGCGAGTAATGCTGCTAACATTAGCATGTTTCCGAGTGCTGTATTTACAATTAAAAACACATTTCACAAGATTACCAAGAGTAAAACGGCGTGAGGAACATTTTAACTAACTTAACAATATATGTATATGTTTAACACTTCGTGTAAACGTATTTTCTTTCTGAAATAGCGAGAGTAAAGCCTGCCGCTTACCTCCTCTCGGGACGGAGGCTAATGCCGCGAACAAACAGGAAGTAGCAGACCAACAAAATAAAAGCTCCCACTCAGAGCTTTCCTTAAATAAGCAACAAAATTAAAATAATGAAAGTAATTTTGGTGAAATTAACAAAACATAAAGACTACATAGGCTACATTAATTTGCCCCTAACAGTTATGAACTGAAAACTTCAATGAGTACAGATGATTTCTTTATTCTGAAATTGCATTCTGATGATAACGATATTATATTTACTGAGTCAAATGTGACATGAGTGTGTCTTAGTTTTTGTTTAATGTATCTATTTATTTTCAATTATTTAATCAACACATTTCATTATTTCTGTATTGAGTTAAAAAATCTTATTCCCCCTTTTATTTTTATTTATTTATGTTTGTCCTGTATTGTCCACAATGTGCTTGAAATAAACAAGATCAATCAATCAATTACGAACCTAAGCAAAATGAGGACTTTGTTGAACAAATGAGGCTGAAAACGCTGTAGGCTCTTCTTTGGCAATTCCAGGAACAACTGGCAAATCTTCAAATTTACCAATTTTTTTGGGAAAAGATGAGTTGACGATTTTCTATGTAAAGCTTTATGGGAATATGGAAATCTAATCTGTTTTACTGTCTGAAAATCATAAAAAGCACAATGTGTCAGCTTTGCTGTCTTGTTATGATTTTATTTTCATTTGGGATTTCTGCTTTTTTTTTCTTTTTTTGCCTGTTTATTTGATAGGGATACTCATATTACACACTCAACAAAGCCAGATAATGTTTTATATTCAATTCAATTTTATTTATATAGCCCAAAATCACAAAGAAAATTTGCCTCATTGGGCTTCATGCAGGTAATTTTACAGATGCAGAAGTTAGTCATAAAATGTGAAAAAATAGCGAAGGACTAAACAGACTAAATAAAACTGGTTAACCCATGGCCTTAGACCCTCCCTCCTGGTTAGGAAAAACATACTCATTGTACACATTATACAATGTGGTCTCACTGCTGTTTCTCTTATAACCAGAATTTAGTTTGCTTTTTAAAGGTGGACACCAGTGAAAGATTTTATATTGGTGGGGAGACTGTTCCACAGTTTGGCTCCTTTCACAGAGAAAATATTCTGTGCAAAAGATGTTCGACAAAATGGGACTTTATTTAGTCTCCACTTGCAGCTGCTCTTGTTTTTCTGGAAGTTTCATGTCTTTTGACAAATTTGAAGAGTGGTTGAGGTGTAAATCCAGTTAAACATTGAAGAAACAGCTTTAAATGCTTGTATTTAATGAAATTCTTTTTATTTTGTACATGTAAACGTGGCTATAATGGGACTGAGGATGAAGTACATGCTATGCAGTCTTATTGGATTGCAACTAGGTGACTTTCTGAAGCGCTCAGGCCCAAGTTTTGTAAGGCTATGGTCACAAATACAACCGCACAATGGTGAGGCATCAGAAGAAACGTCAAAATTCATGCCAATGCTTTATTTTTTTCTGTCATCCCCATGGTTATGATGGTGACAGTCAAGCGGCCATCAGATTTGCAGAATGGTCCACTTTTGTATACCCCTGGGCTACCTGGCAGCTGGTGGCAATTGATATGGACAATCGCCATCTTGAGACATTTACACATCATCCAATCAGAGGTGGCGTCTCTGGACGGTCACCGTGCAACCTCAAATAAACCCACGCGGCCACTGACTGATGTCAACTTTTAGAGAAAAATTGCCCGGTTGCCCTAAAAATTTTCCTTGCTTGTAAAAATGCCACGTTGCGATTACAAATCACAGCCACATCCCAAATCTCAAATTTAAATAGCAAAAAATGGACAGCTGTAGCAGAATATTGTTACCAAAAAAATATCTTTTTTTGTCAACATTGAGGATATTTTTGATAAACAGAAGAGGAATTAATGTTTTTGTCCACATATTTAAGAGTAAAATAAGCTGTAAATTCATGATAGGATGTTAAGGGAATTAGTGACGTGGAGTCAGGTGAGGCTGTTCCTTACCTCCAAAATATAGCTTAAAGATGCATAAATTAAATTAATATAAATTTTAGAATGAAAACTAAATATCTAATGTTATGTTTTTAAAGACGTCTTTTCAATGATTACCTTTTTCTGTGTGGGTTTTCAATGTTTCTTCAGTAAAAAAGAGTTTCCTGTTCAAATACTCCAGGAAACTCGTAGCTCCGCCTCCCTAGCCTCTCACACACTGACTGTAGCGGCATAAGACGCATGAGCTGTATTGTTTCAGTCTTTCTATCATCATAAAATACACTTTATTTTAAAATGACCTAATTTGCTAATCTCTCGCCTTGTGTCTGATTACAATGATGCCGGTTTATGAATCATTTCGTCTTTTTAGCCGCTAAAAATGCACTTTAAAACACACTGGGTGAGCCAGACAGTCCACCCGTCGCACTGCAGTACGCATTCCACAAGGCAGGGGGCGCTGGTGAGCCTCGAGAATGTGACACCGTGGCAAAAGAACAATAGAATTAGCAACAGCAGGTCATGTGCAGCTGTCCAGTTATTTTTTAATGTTGTTTAGCATCAATTTAAAAATGGAGGATTTGGGTTTTATACCCTAAACTCAAGAATTTGTTTAAACTCGTCACTGGTAGAGATCTCTACTGAGACAGAGAGACTTAACACAGAAGAAAGAAAAGGACGACTTCTACAAACAGGTTATTTGTGTGTTTCTTCAGAACGAGCAGCACACAGACTTCATTCATAAGTAAGTCAATAAAAACAAACTTGGTTATTTTTTTCTATGTTAAAGGTTTGTAAACAGAAGAAAAATACTGAAATTTTAAACACTGTTGTCAATCAAATGGTGAATAAGCTGCTCTGAAGGGTTCATATGTTTGTAAATCTGACTGATGACGTCAGTGAATCAGCAGCCGTGAACCTCACCGCACGTCACTGAAGGAATAATAAAAATAAGTAAAAAATTGTTTCTGTCTGAATTTGAAAAAAGGTTTCATCACTTTTCTTTCTTTTAAGATTGGGTGATTGCAAACGTTTGAAAAGTTGCATAAATTAAGGTGGTTTGCAATCAATTTTTTTCTTTTTAGATAATTGTTTTTTATTTAAAGCAAAACACAGAGAGAAGTGATGCAACAAGACAAAAAACAATATTAAATATTTCCCTTTATTCTTTCTCACATTATCAAACAAAGACGTCCAGCAGATTTACAGCAATTAGAACAAAAACAAACAGAAGTGTAATTATAAAATAAATCTTTACTACAAGTGATTTAGCAAAGTTTCTTTAGGGAAAATACAGGTATGTAAAAACATTAGATATGAAAAATACAGGAACATTTGAGTGAAGAACAAATGTTTTTATGCAGATTTAAATCTTTACAGTGTCGGGTACAAACAGGAAAAGAGGAAATTGTTTTTAGTTAAAGAT
>NC_050526.1:18198268-18211297 GCF_002922805.2 Oryzias melastigma
TAAGCAAAATTAGGACTTTGATGAACAAATGAGGCTGAAAACGCTGTAGGCTCTCCTTTGGCAATTCCAGGAACAACATGGTAAATCTTCAAATTTACCAATTTTTTGGGAAAAGATGAGTTGGAGATTTTCTATGTAAAGCTTTATGGGAATATGGAAATCTAATCTGTTTTACTTTCTGAAAATCATAATAAGCACAATGTGTCAGCTTTGCTGTCTTGTTATGATTTTATTTTCATTGGGATTTTTTGCATTATTATTTTTTTTTTCTGCCTGTTTATTTGACAAATACAAAAGAACAAAGATCATTGCATTAGAACAATCTGATGCTTGTATTGTAATACAAAGAGTAACACACTAAAAACTGTCTACAAACTGTAGAAATTCATTAACAAGCATTAAAAATAAGTAGCAAAATGTACTTAACCATACTCATATTACACACTCAGCAAAGCCAGATAATATTTTATATTCAGTTCAATTCCATTTTATTTATATAGCCCAAAATCACAAAGAAAATTTGCCTCATTGGGCTTCATGCAGGTAATTTTACAGATGCAGAGTTAGTCATAAAATATGAAAAAAATAGCTAAGGACTAAACAGACTAAATAAAACTGGTTAACCCATGGCCTTAGACCCTCCCTCCTGGATAGGAAAAACATACTCATTATATACATTATACAATGTGGTCTCACTGCTGTTTCTCTTATAACCAGAATTTAGTTTGCTTTTTAAAGGTGGACACCAGTGAAAGATTTTATATTGGTGGGGAGACTGTTCCACAGTTTGGCTCCTTTCACAGAGAAAATATTCTGTGCAAAAGATGTTCGACAAAATGGGACTTTATTTAGTCTCCACTTGCAGCTGCTCTTGTTTTTCTGGAAGTTTCATGTCTTTTGACAAATTTGAAGAGTGGTTGAGGTGTAAATCCAGTTAAACATTGAAGAAACAGCTTTAAATGCTTGTATTTAATGAAATTCTTTTTATTTTGTACATGTAAACGTACCTATAGTAGGACTGAGGATGAAGTACATCGCAACCAAGTGACTTTCTGAAGCGCTCAGGCCCAAGTTTTGTAAGGCTATGGTCACAACTACAACCGCACGATGGTGAGGCATCAGAAAAAATGTCAAAATTCATGCCAATGCCTTATTTTTTTCTGTCATCACCATGGTTATGATGCTGACAGTCAAGCGGCTCAGGTGTGCAGAATAGCCCACTTTTTTTATACCCCTGGGGGACCTGGCAGCTGGTGGCAATTGATATGGACAGCCGCCATCGTGAGACATTTACACATCGTCCAATCAGAGGTGCCGTCTCTGGACGGTCACCGTGCAACCTCAAATAAACCCACGCGGCCACTGACTGATGTCAACTTTTAGAGAAAAATTGCCCGGTTGCCCTAAAAATTTTCCTTGCTTGTAAAAATGCCACGTTGTGATTACAAATCGCAGCCACCTCCCAAATTTCCTGGAAAGCTTACATTTAAGTAGCCAAAAATGGATAGCTGTAGCAGAATATTATTACCAAAAAAACGTTTTTGTCACCATTGTGAATATTTTTAATAAACAGAAGAGGAATTAATGTTTTTGTCTACATCTCATATGTTTGTAAATCTGACTGATGACGTCAGTGCCTCACCAGCCGTGAACCTCACCGCACATCACTGAAGGAATAATAAAAATAAGTAAAAAATTGTTTCTGTCTGAATTTGAAAAAAAGGTTTCATCACTTTTCTTTCTTTTAAGATTGGGTGATTGCAAACGTTAAAAAAACTGCATAAATTAAAGTGGGTTGCAACCAAATTTTTTCTTTTTAGATAATTGATTTTTATTTTAAGCAAAACACAGAGAGAAGTGATGCAACAAGACAAAAAAAATATTAAATAATATTTCCCTTTATTCTTTCTCACATTATCAAACAAAGACGTCCAGCAGATTTACAGCAATTAGAACGAAAACAAACAGAAGTGTAATTATAAAATAAATCTTTACTACAAGTGATTTAGCAAAGTTTCTTTAGGGAAAATACAGCTATGTAAAAACATTAGATATGAAAAATACAGGAACATTTCAGTGAAGAACAAATGTTTTTATGCAGATTTAAATCTTTACAGTGTCGGGTACAAACAGGAAAAGAGGAAATTGTTTTTAGTTTAAGATGCGTTTGACAGCACTCTCGTTTAATCAAACCGATGACACAAATCCAGATGAGTTTTCTTGCAGATTGTTACTTTTAGGGTTTCTCCAAATGCAACTTTGCAGACAGAATATTGGTATCACTCCACCAAAGAAAGCTTTATGTCTGTCTAAAATAAAATTCTCAGAATCTACATGGTGGATTTTAGGTGCTTGGAAGACCTTGTTGTTACGCGGAGATTCACTCTTTCTTTCCCCAATCTTCCAATCTCCTTTTATACAGTCAGTCTTTGACGTTATCCTGAGCGACTCCTCTTTCTCTCACAAATATTTCTTCTTCATCCCTGCAGCCGGTCTCCGGTCCAGGACTTGGCGGCAGCTCCAGATCTTTGGAGCTGCTTGTGCTGGCCGCTCTGGCAATCCGGGTGAGTGTCTGTTCGTAAGGAGAGGGCAGGTAGACCATGAGGAAGACGCCGTCCGTCACGTCCTGCTCGGAGCTGCAGCTGGAGAGCTGCTGCCCCCTGCTGCCTCGGAGGGAGGACAGCAGCTCGCAGTTCTTCTCCGGGTCCTGCAGGTCCTCCAGGGCGATCACGTTGGTCAGGTCCAGCTTTCCGTCCAGGCTGAAGCCTCGTCTGCGCCGGCACATGTGGAAGCCGAGGATGCTGAGGAAGACGAGGAGGAAGGAGGCGGTTGCTATGGCAACGTAGGTGATGGAGCCAACGCTGAGGATGGACTCGCCTGAGCTCTGGCCCTGTGAGTTAAAGAGTCAATTTTAGACTGTATTTTTTGAAAGCTTAACACATTGTACTTTTTTTAATGTTACATTTCCTCAACTTACTGTAACTTTTCAACTGTTAACACCATAATTCCAGTAGATTCTGCTGCTTTTCTCCTTCAGAATCTACTGGAATTATGGTGTTAACAGTTGAAAAGTTACAATATTTTCAAGAAATTTTGTTATTTTTCAGGTGTTACCGGGTTAATTAGGATGTAGAAAAAAAATTCCAATTGAATTTGAATAATTAACAATATAGTTTGTGGAAAAACAGAAATACCAAACACAAAGTTTTTATTTGACGACTTAATCAAAAAAATTAAAATAAAATTGCACTTTAAAGCAAGAGTGGACAAAATGTTCCAAAGAGAACAGCTCGATTATCCAGGATTGAGAGAACATCTGTTTAACAGAGGGCGCTGTTTACTCAAACATCTGTTTGGTTCACTTCAGTGTTTAATCTCTAGTTTTAAGGGCAAAAAGCTAAACGTGCTCCATATGGGCTTTTTCTTAATCTAATGAGTTTTAAAAATGATCACAAAAGTATTGTGAAGGTATTTTGAAAAGAAATACAACTTTAAGTTGTTTTTTTGCATTAAGAAGTAAAAACGTAAAGGATTTTCAATGTAAATTTGTTGAAGTTTGTGGTTTGTCACACAAAAAAATGCATTTTGATTGGGTAATGTTAAAAATGTTAAGTTGTGGAGAGTATTACTAAAAAATAAAGAACAAAATGTATAGATTGAGTGCAAAAAAATCCAAAAAGGTTGGAATTACTTTACATCTAAAATGTTGTCTCAGTGGTAAAAAATAATCAGAATTTTTTTATTTATATAGGTCGATTGACAACAATTTCTCATTTACGACGACCTGAGTACGTATCAGCTATTTCATTTTCACTTGTGCTGCTTTTATCATTCCAACTCCACTAAACATAAAGGGAAGACAGTTTAGTGAAGTGGTCTATTAAACTGCTGCTTTTCCTTACATTATATTGTTATTGCTTCTTAATATTATTCTACAAGTGTACAATGACAAATAAAGACTATTCTATTCTATTAATTCACCCATCAGGGATTAAATGTAAAAAAAAAAAAAAAAATCCTAAATTTTGAAAATGTAAACCACATATTAAATAACAAGTGCAGTCAGCCTGAACACATTTAGAAAACATCAAAACAAATAAAAATTGTTTATACAGTACTCAAAAAATGAATAAATTTTTTTGTAATATTTCTATTTATATCATAACGATGGAGAAAAATATTTCTTCCGTAATCACACAAATTTATGCTTTCATGTTTTTGTTTAACACCATTGTGTGTCCACTTTATGCATAAAACCAAGTAATTCCAAAAGGTTCACATATTTTCTCCTATAGCTGTATTAATTAATACATTTAAATAGTAATTGTAAAATTTGTTACATCCATAAAAAATATTAAATATATGTCATATTTATGATGCATGTGGTCATGTATCTATTATAACATCCACCAATTATTTTTATGAATTAAATCAATTTAAAGTTTAAACTAATAAATCATTGTAAAATATATTATAATGTACTCAAAGTCACAAAATACTTCTGAAGAATTGCATAAACTCTACTGACCGTTGCCTGTCTGTCGGTGGAAGGCAGAGCCGAGGGCACCGTCGACCAGTCCAGAGAGTCCCGGCCAGCCGGTCCAAACCGCATCCAGCTGCTCTCCAGCAGAGTCCGCATGGTGGATGTGAGCAGTATCCCAAACCCAGCTGGAGCCAGGGGCCACGGGGGCCGCAGCAGTGAGAGGACTGAAGGGTTTACTGACAGGAGAGGCGGAGCAGGCATCCGCGGACGGCTCTGACGGACACTGAACTGAAGCCGAAGTGATCAGCCCTGAAATAATGCCCTCAGGGGGAGGAGGAGGAGGGGGGAAATGAGGGCAGTAGACGGGCAGCGTGTCCAGCAGAGGGGAGACGAGTCACCGGACCTGACGGGAGGATTTACAGCTGCTGGGATCAGATCAGCACATCTGTCTGTAGACGCTCACGTGTGCCTTAGATGTGTTAGAACTCAAGTGTGTGTCAGATTCTGGTTATAAGCTATACTGATAATGGGATGTCTGATAAGAGTGTGTATTGGCAAAAGTCTGGCGGTATGATACACAACACGATACATCATGATACTTAACGATATGTATTGTGAGATATGTATCCTGATAAATATTTCCCAATACATATCTGACGATTTGTATTTCCATACATATCTCGCATTACATATCTTGCAATATGTATTGCAAAACATATCTTCCGATTCATATCTGACGATTTGTATCACGATACATATCCCAGAATTTGTATTGCAATACATATCTTACAATACTTATTGCAATAGATATCTTGCAATGCATTTCTTGCCATACATATCTCACTATATGAATTGCAATACATATCTAGTGATATGCATTTCATTATTTGTATCGCGATACATATCCTATGATATGTATTGCAATTAGAGGGAGCTTGGACCCCTTCTGGCTACATATTTTAGTCAGTAGCGTGAAGGACTCCCTCTGGCTGTCGTCAGGTTCACACAGCACGCACCGCAAAGCAGAGCGCGCGGAATTCGCCTCACCTCCAGTTCATACCAGACGCGTATTTTTTGTGACCGTCAGCCCACTACATTAATCTGTGTTTTTTCAGTCACATGACTCCTCCGGTTCGTCTCAAAAACTCAAACTCAAACTTAAGATGCTTGAAAGAAACATTGCTTCCACACACAGTCACAGTAAGCCTGCATGGAGAAATGGCATCAGCTGACTCAGAAGCAGCATGGAAATATACTGACAATTGTGGAGAATAATTATCATCATATTATGGGTGAAACCAGCAAATTCTGTATAGAGATGCCCTCTTGCAAATATTTGATGAAGGAGGAAGCACACGCTTTTTTAAGTCACAGAGACAGAGTGATAGCCATAAAGAAAAGTTTACAGTCTATTGTTCTGGATAAAAAAAACTCTTTATGTTGAGCAATAATCCAATGTTATTTAATAACTGTTTACAAAGCATGATCAGAAGTGTTTTTGATGAGTATGGATCGGTAACAGACATTCTTCAGCCGGGGATGTGGGTGGTAGGTAGGGGGGTGTTAGACAGACACAGGGTTATCCGTTTTTGTGGAGGTCTCTGGTCCCTAGCCCCCACAAATAAGGGGGGAATGTTGTATTTTATCTCTACAGTCTGTTTAGATATTTATTTTATTTATTTATTTATTAGTTTATTTCACAGGGACCTTGCACATCAAAAGCATCGCTCCAATGCACCAGTCCTACACTCAACCAACTGAGCGTACTGCAGTAAATCTGGAAAAAAAAGAATTATACATTTAAATATGTACAGATTTGTTATTAGATTTTGTCTCTGAAGTTCTAATAAGAAATAAACAATTCCAAAATCAAAATCTTTGTTCTTAATACTTTTAGATAAGTAGATAAGTGGAGTTAAGAAATAAGTTTAGATAAGTGGAGTCTTACTGTCAAAAGTTATGCACTTTTTTGTGTTTATTAGTGAAAAAAAAATAATCCAAAACTTCGATTCTCATCTTTGAAGAATCTGGCTTTAAACTTGTTTTCCACCCAGAAGATCCTTCAAACTGGGATCTGGGACAATAAAGATATATTGACACCAGTAACATAACTATCCCATTAAATATTCTTTCCAAAAAAGTTTACTGGTAAAACATGTTTCTAAAAAAACAAAAGCTTCAGGCTTCCACTGACCAGAATTCAGGTTTCCTTAACAGCTTTTGTCAAGCAAAGCAAGCTTTCTGATCTGAATCTGTGCCACATGTCTGGGTCGCTCTTTGATCCACGTCAGACACGAACGGCGTGAGGACGGTTCAATTAAAAAAGCAGCTTTGCAGGAACTTCTTCCGTTCTCAGACAGACTCAAAACAATCAGAAGTCACTCATCTTCTGTCTGCGCAGGATCTCTGCGCAGGTCCATGGGATCAATCTGTCTGATCTCAGAAGTGGGTCAAAGCCCTTTTCTTTCTCAGTAATCCATCGCTAAAGTCCTCAAACTACACTTGACTTCACTGATTATTATGAGTGAGATTAAACCTTCCCTGGAAAAGGACAGTGCAAGAATCTGACGGATGGGTGAATCAGAAGAGAGGACTTCAAATTCCACGAAGGCGTGATCAAACATATGACAATGCATCAATTCTGAGCTTGTTGTTAGCGGTCAAATCTCCTTAAAAAGACGTGAAGCAAAATCATTTTATGTTGGAGTTAAGAACAAACCTGAAGCTAGTAAAGCCTCAGAGTTAAAAGGAGCAGAAGAGGACATGGAGGGAACGCTCTACTTTTTTCTCTTTTTTTTCTTTAGACAGATGCAGCCTCAGGACCTAACACCAACTAAATCCCTTCTCTGTGTTGTTGATCACACTGACGGCTGACAACATCTGTCCGGCCGCCGCTCGCCCTTAAACCACCACAACGGGAGCAGGTCAGGGACACTGGGAGGGGCAGAGTGAAACTGAGCAACGAGACGTGCTAATGCTCATTCTCAACTATGAGGTGGGCTAAAATGACCCTTTTTTAAAAGGAAAAATATGTACGTCTATAAAAGGGATTGTTACACCGGAATTACGGTACAAGTTTAAACTTTAACGAAGTGAGAAGTGGGTCAATCCTAACAAAAATGGAAAATTCTGCAATTTTTATGTCTTTTTGAACATTTCCGCTGCAACACGTTGCATTATGTTGGCTCAAATTGAGAGATTTTTTAAAGATTCTTAAAAGCCTTCGAGAACAACGCAAAAGTTAAACTTTGTTGGTTTTTCTTTTTATATCAAGTTAAAATCTATCCAACAGGCCATTTATCACATGTTTTATTCAAAGACCATCTATCTTCTTCCTGTCATCTGGGACCAGGTGGTGGGGGCAGCAGTCTGAGCAAAGATGCCCAGACTTCTCTCTCCCCGGTCACTTCCTCCAGCTCTTTTGGGAGGGACCCGAGGCGTTCCCAGGCCAGCTGAGAGACGTACTCTCGCCAGCGTGTCCTGGGTCTTCCCTGGGGCCTCCGCCCGGTGGGACATGCCCGGAACACCTCACCAGGGAGGCATCCAGGAGACATCTGGACCAGATGCCTGATCTACCTCAACTGGTTCCTCTCAATGTGGAGGAGAAGCGGCTCTACTCCGAGCTCTTTCTGAGCGACCAAGCCACCCTATTTTAGCTGCTTGTATTTGGAACCTTGTTCTTTCTGACCAGAGGTGATTACTGGAAAGAAGATCGACCAATAATTTAAGGGGACTTACTTTCTGGCTCAGCTCTGTCTTCCACACAATGGACCGATACAAAGACCACATAACGGCAGACACTGCTCCAATCCACCTGTCAATCTCACGCTCTGATCTTCCCTCACTCGTGAACAAGACCCCAAGATATTTCAACTACACCAGCTGATTCAAAGTCAGTTGCAAACCGCCCCAAAGCATGCTGGAAGTCCTGACTTAATCAATGAACTAAACAGGACAACATCATCTGCAAAGAGGAAATCCTGTGACCAACAAACCAGATCCCTCCAGCTTCTAGAAATTCTTTATATGAAGACTATGAACAGAACCAGTCCAACGTGCACCAGGAACAAGTCTGACTTAATGCTGGATATGCAAACCAAGGTTCCCTGAACTCCATACTCCCAGAGGATGGAGAGAGGTGGCGGTAAGGTTGTGCCTTTCTTCAAATGAGGAACATTTTATGCAACAATGCAGACTTGAGTGTGAACTTTTTTAAAAAAATTCCTTCCCTTAATTTTGATTGAAACATATTTATTAATTCTAGAAGATAATATCACAAATTCGAATTCACTTTTTAAAAATTTGATGGCAGTTTTATTGTTCTCTTTGTTGGTTTGTTTTCAGAAAAATAGATAAAATTCTCTATTGATATGCAGTAAAATTCTATGTTAAATTGAGACTTTTTTTTAAAGCTGAACCATAAAAGGAATTTGGGACAATAGAGAGTATCTTGGTGGATTAAAAGTCTCCAGGCTTTCATGAAGTATCAGACGATGCGATTCGGGCCAGAGCAGCATCAGCATCATCGCCGTCTGCACTTAAGCCAGAGATCATGCATGAGCCGGACTGCTTTAAGCCAAACTGGCTCTCCTCCACACAAAGAGGATAGAATCAAATGAGCAGAACACACGACTCTTTCTGGAAGTTTGCATGTTATCTGACTCAGGTTGTTGGAACTGAGAGTTAGTAATTTATGATTACACGAAGAGAAGAGCAGCGTCCAGATTTGGAGTTTCAGATTAGTCCGACTCCATGTTTAATGCAGTAAATCATGAAGGGAACATGAGGAAAACCGAGGAGGAACAATTTCAGTGCTGAAGCTCTTTCTGTAAATCTGTTTGGTATCTGATAGAGATACTAATGAAGGATTGGGGAGAAATGCAAACTGAAAGAGGGCAGACTTTAAGCTACTTTTACAATCCTTTTATGTAATACAGCAGAAATGCATGAAGAGAACAGTGGTCAACATTATATAAAAATGTCTTTTGTTCAAGAAAAACATACCTTTTTTAATTTAATGCATAGCTACTTCAATTCAAATGTTGTCTTTTTAAAGGTGCTTTCACAACGAACGCAATTCACGTGGCGGAGGCGGCCAGTTTCAATGTTAAATCAATGGAACAGATGATGCGATCTCAAGTATCATCTGTGCAATTTGAGCGACGGGCTCGGCGTGAAGGTCTGCAAGTTGCTCCATTTGAGCAACAAGGTGCGAATTGGGTGGTGCAGCCAAAATGTAAATATCTGAAGGTTGACAGCTCTCTGTGTCTTATCTGACAATCAGGAACTCAGATTTGGGTACGTAACTGTTCAGTGACTCAGCGGGTAGAATATTAGTCCAAAACAAGAGTTTTTGTCCTTCTTTTTCCTTTACTCGTTTGAGCCGGAAGTTCTCAGAGCTCATTCGTCTATTTTGGGGCGAAGGCGGGATTCTTTGTGGACAGATCGCCAGCTTTTGCTCCCGCGGCAGAGCTCACTTGCTCGAAATGCCAGCAGACAAGAAGCCGCTGCGAGGGCTACCAGCTCGGGTCTCATTGAGACAAAAAGAAAAAAAAATTATTAATATTATTTTTTTCTTCCTCGGAATTAATAGAGAGGCTTCAAGCTCATCCACAGAGACACAGAAGCACAGTGGAAGCGGCTGTCATACAGACACAGCCCCCTGTACTGGGAAAATCTTTTAATAATCGTATAAACTCACGATTACCAATGTTTCTGTAGAACTCTTCTCAATAAATACCCCTGATTTCTCAACATCATCTGTGTCTTCCATTCACTCCAAGTGAAATATCCACAGACACTGTTCCTTACTGCCATCATCTTGTTTACATTAGCTGGTAACGTTAAGCTAAGCTAACATTAGCTCAAACTTATTAGCTAAATGTTTTCTGTGCATCCCTGCAACTTCTATCCCATCAGAGTGAAATGTCTCTGCTGAAGGAAGATCTGCTCTCTAAAGAGATCAAGTCTTTCTGCAGACATGGAGAAATACCAACTTTCCTGATATGAGCAAGAACATTGTACAGTTTGGAATTACACTGTAGTAAATAGTTGTGACCGCTCAGCACCTCAAAATGCACTTTAGTTATAATTGAGTCATTGAGACCAATACTTGATCTTTAGTGAAATATAGTTCCTGTGTTTCAGATACCGACCTCATTTGATAAGTTTTAATGCCAGTAACTGATGAGGGAAAGAAGCTGCATTATTCAGTAAAGATTTATTAACTATTGTCTTTATTTTTAGTTAGCATATAGCTTAAATACTTAAAGTTTAAAGCTAATGATGGTCTAGATGTCTGTTTTACATCCAGTTCACGTATGATCTAATTAGTGGACTAATTGGAAACATATTCTTTGATTAGTCGACTATTAAAATAATTGTTTGTGACAAAGATGTTTTATTCAAATCAGCATAATTTCATAAAATAAGGATACTTCTGTGAACTCTAGGAGCTCATTAAAGTTTGGTTTTTCTGTTAAAAATCACTGACTTTTATTCCATTTGTTCACCAGTGAATCTTTACTGCTGAAGCAGCACAGAAGATGATCGGCTTTCTTCTGTCTGCAGGAGAGTCAGCAGCTTTTTCATTTCTGGATCTGTTAACTTTTAACTAAACGATACAAAATCCTGTTTCACCAACAATACATTTTTAAATACTTTATATAATTTTTGGCAACTAAAATGAAAACACAGAAACAAGTTTTTCATAATTACTTCAAAGATCAAAGGTGAATATTAAAAAACGATGACTACTGCATCTTCCAGGCATCACTTTGTTGTTTTATTTAGTTTTGGTCACAAGCCACAGAAGTTCTGTACAAACAGAAGCTAAAATATTAATAATGTTGAATCCAAAATCATGTGTGGTTCACTGCAGAGTCCTGCTGTGAGAGAAGAAGAAAACTGTCAGAAAGATAAAACAGAATCTGAATGGTCAATGTGGGTTAAAAAAAAAAAGTAAATCTTCTTAAGAGCATCACATGCCCCGCCCTCCCTGGCCTCAATATGATGAGTTCAGCGTCAGTCTGATCATTCACAATTTGTGCTAAAGTGAACATAAAAATGGAGGTCAGAGCAGCTTAAAAAATGTGTAAAAAATGACAATAATTAAAAAAAAAAAAATTAATAATGGTTATTGGAGACCAAGGATTTTATAATGTCTTCTCTGGAGTTTAATAATTACAACACAAGTTGCAATTCTATCAGACAACGATGAAATGAGAAAATAACAAAAACAGTTCCGTTAGAAGGGGGATGAAGCTTTAGCTGGTTTGTCTTTCTGGATTGCTAAATTCTATGATTTGTTTTTATTTTAGCTTATTCCCAATTGAGGGGATTGGGAATTAATTAGTGATTCTGCCTTTACCTTGATATATATATATATTTATATAAATAAGTAAAATTAGGCTCAAACATAAAACTTTTTGGGCCAAAATACGAACATAGAATAACTGGATTTCTAATGTGTGACATCTCTAGTTTAAATGGTAAAAATGAGTGGCCATATTGACTGAAGTGTGAAAATAAACATACATTCTGCTACGTTGACTTATCTATCAGTAGCTAAAAATACCTCTTAATGTAGAAAAATTAGAGTGCTCTTTGATAGAATGAAAATAGCAGATTTATTTACTAAAAAATAACAAAATAATAAACCAAAGAAAGAAAGTTTTGGGGACCATAAACTGAGATTTGTTAAAGATTCTTATTCATCCAGGTCTTGAAGTTGAGTCATAGTGATCTAGGCCGGATTTTTCCAATTGTGGCGGCATTTGGAGCTCCAGTTGTCCAATTTTTTTATTTTTATTTTTTTTTAAGGAAAGGGGTAGGGACCTAGAGCTGTGTATCTGCGTTGTGCTCTGAACCACAGAAGTTTGCATTGTACCCGTTTATTATGATAATTACACAATAACAACCACTGGAGGGCACTGTATTTGAGCATCAGTATTTGCTATTAATAGTAGAAGTATCTTTCAAAACATACATGGAGGAGAATCTGATTGTTTTCCTCTTAAACGTGGATATTTTCTTATTTCTTATTCTTGTTGTGATTTTTGCGTCATCGGACTAATGCAGAGCAGAAACTGGGTTACAGAGACGGAGGAACCGGTAAAAGCGCCGTTATTTAGACAGCTCCTGCAGAACAGAAGGTAGCAATCGCAATAAGAGGAAAGACTGAAAGATCTTAAGATCCAGACATGATAACGATGATTTTGTAGAACTTTCTAAAATAAATAAACCTGATCTCTCAACATCATCCGTGTCTTCAATGGATTATAATTAAGATATACATTCAATCCTTCCATGATGTGAAGTGAAAACTTGATGGTAGCTTCTCTTAAACATGACAGGAGCATCTAGTTTATGATTTTTTTTTAACAAGCCTTGAGCATCCATTTGATGTGAGTTTGATGTGTCAATCCCATTCAGCATGAACGCAGCGTTACGCTGTGCCTGGTGGATTTGTTCTGAGACGTCAGACTTTTCTCCCAAAAGTGCAACTTATACTCCAGAGAGACTTAAATATGGTTTTCTTCTTCTTG
>NC_050526.1:18211387-18215956 GCF_002922805.2 Oryzias melastigma
AGGGAAGTCTGGGCATCTTTGCTCAGACTGCTGCCCCCGCGACCCGGTCCCGGATGAAGCGGAGGAAGATGGATGGATGGATGGATGGGACCAATACTCCGATGCGACTAATTTTCCGATGGGATGCGATTTATACTCCGGTGCGACTAGTACTCCGGTTCATATTCAACTGCGACTTATACTCCGGTGTGACTCATACTCTGGTTTAGACTCTGGTGTGACTAATACTCCAGTGGGATGCAACTTGTACACCGGTTCATGCTCAAATGCGACCTATACTCCAGTGTGACTCATACTCTGGTGCGACCAATTTTCCGATGGAATGCGACGTATAATCTGGTGGGATTTATAATCCGGTGCTACCAATACTCTGATGGGGTGCGACTTATACACCGGTTCATGCTCAAATGGGACTTATACTCCAGTGTGACTCATACTCTGGTTTATACTCCGGTGCGAATAATACTCCGGTGGGATGTAATTTATACTCAGATGCCACTTATACTCTAATGCGACAAATTTTCCGATGGGATGCGACTTATACTCCGGTGTGACCAATACTCTGATGGGATGCGACTTATACACCAGTTCATGCTCAAATGCGACTTATACTCCAGTGTGACTCATACTTTGGTTTATACTCTGGTGGGACTAATTTTCTGATGTAATGCGACTTATACTTTGGTGCAACTTATACTCCGGTTTATACGCCGGTCCGACTAATACTCCGGTTTATAGTCAAATGCGAACTATACTCCGTGAAATACGGTACTTTTGGATTGACTTCAAACGTGGGTATAACATCCACAGGCTTGGTTTTTCATGTGACCCAACTGGCTAAAGGGAAAATTTAGGATTAAAGATAAAAAACACTATTATCCATGAGGCATTAGTAAGAAGAATTTACAATTTCCAAATGTTTTGAGTTTCAAAATAAACTCTGCTAAGAGAATTCTAAAAAGTGCTGCAGAAAAACCAGAAATGACATCAGCCAGTACGAAAAATGAATCATTTAAATCAAGCGTCCACATACACACACACATCATACATGGAACGAATCGTCAAAATACACAGATGGTTTTGAATAAATACCCAATAGTAGAAGTTTTATTCATAAAGACATTCAGAAGGTGATTCTGCAGGATCTTTAAAAGGAGAATAATCAAACACTGAGAGAGAAATGCAGATTATAAATCTGCTCTAAAGCTTCACTTGGAAAGAGAGAAAACAAAAGCTATAAATGAAACGCTCACATCTCCAGACTTAGATGCTGTGACCTCGTTTTCATGACGGACTTAACTGCTGTTGTCAGGACGCTCGGCTCACTTTGACGGGAAAGCTGGTGGGAAAAAAAAACATCTTTCCTGCAGAGTACAGCAGCGCTGAAGAGAATGAACGACGTTCACAGGAGAAATGTCTCATTGGTTTCAATAATCAGCTGAGAAGAATTCCTACCAGAGAAATGCAGCAAAGCTCTGAGAAACACATCATGATTGTACCGCGACGATGACATTAAAGCATAGCAAATCTGACGCCCAGTTTTCAAAAACTGTGAGGAAAAATACCAAGAAGGAGTCACACGTTGGCAATTAATCACTGAAGTGTTTTCTGTCAGCCCAGACTCATCCAGCTTGGATGCTTCCACCCTTCAGTTCTATCAAAAGTTCTCGCGGTGACGTCACATAACGATGTCATAGAGTCTGCCGACTCGGCTCAGCCACTCGCGGAGCGCCTGGCGGACGCGAGGGTCGGTTACGTGACAGGAGAGCTGGCTCAGGCAGGGGTACAGCGCCGGCTGCAGCGCCAGGAAGGAGGAGTCGGACAGGGCCAGAACCTGGTTCAGGAGCGTCAGGACCATCGTGGTCCAAGCCTGCAAGGAAAGGAGACGAGAAAGCTTAAAGTCCCTCTCTGTTTTAAAAGCATTCCCAGTGGATTTAGCTAGGATTACGCAGTTTTTGGGGCAAAATCAGAAACTGGGGAAAGTGCTCGGGAGGGGACGATTATCTTATCTAGTCGCTTTTTCAGGCCGTCGAGTTCTGCAGTCTGCAAAAATTTCCCCTACAAGTTGTGGGCGGGGCTGTTGGCGCCAGTAAGCCTGCCCCTACTTCCCGTCATCCATTTGTTTAATGCTTTCCTGCTAGCTTACAGCCCCGCACAACCCCAACCTAACATTACTGGTGTAACAAACATAGTGAGAAATATTGATGCTATCCAGCTGAAGAGTTATGGAGTGGAACCTGGTGGCAGAAAAGATGGCGGCTGAACATCATTAGTCGGACAGAGGTCCAAGACCGGAACATTAACCCCTCCCCCAAGCTCATTTTGGTCGTTTTTGGTCGAAAAAGTCTAATATAACCGGCAAAATTTACAATTAGGGCTGCCGCGATTAGTCGACTAATCGACTATTAAAAAAGTCGACAACTAATTTAATAGTCGATTAGTCGTTACTTTATATTATATGGAGTCAGAGTGTAGTAAAGTTGAAAGTTATAATGGCAGCATGCTAACTTTATGGACTGTTTTGGCATTTATTAAGGTTTTTAGGCTATTTTGGAGTTTAGCTGATATTTCAGCTACATGCTAGCTATGTTGGCTAATTTCGGCTTTTTTCTGTTTTTTAGGCTAATTTGGAGTTTAGCTAATACTTGAGCTACATGCTAGCTATTTTGGCTATTTTAGAGTTTAGCTAATATTTCAGCAACATACTAGCTATTTTGGCTAATTTAGGCACTTTTCTATTTTTTTAATGCTAATTTGGAGTTTAACTAATATTTCAGCAACATGGTAGTTGTTTTGGCTAAATTAGGATTTTTTCAGTTTTTAAGGCTATTTTGGAGTTAGTTAATATTTCAGTTACATGCTAGCTGTTATAGCTAATTTGGGCTTTTTTTTCTCAATTTTTAGGCTATTTTGGCATCTAACTAATATTTAGCTGGCCATCAGCTTCAGCGTTTTCAGCTATCAGCACTAGCATCTTCAGCAGCCAAATTCAGCTTACAGCATTCACACTAGCATTATCACAGGTAATGCTATACATCTATTTTTTAGTTAGTTTAAAGCTAATGATTGTTAAGATGTGTGCTTTATATACAGTTTTCAAATGACCCGGAAAAAATAATTGTGATTAGTCGACTATTAAATTAATCGTTTGTGGCAGCAGTATTTACAATATTTTTTTTGTAAGAAAATTTTTCTCTTTTTTTGTCCTATAAAAGAACTTTTTTACCTCCTGTACGCGACACTCACCTGGATCTGGGCCTCCGAGTCCCTCAGAGAGATGCTGTGGGAGCTGATGGTGGATCCAGACCGCGGCCTCTTCTCCTGCCTCAGCACTTCTGGTCCAGCACTGACCGAGTGCCTCAGATGGGGCCCCTGCTGGTCAATCAGCTGCTGTGGTCTTTGTGGGGGTTCCCCCGGAGCTCTCCTCTCTGCAACAGTCCCGCCTCCTCCTCCTGCAGCCCCGCCTCCTCGCCCTTGCTCCTTCATGTACAGGTTGAGGTGGCTCTGCTGCGGCTGATGCTGCTGCTGCTTCCTCCGCTTGTACTCCATCATCAGCTTGCTGATGGTTTTGTCCGTGGCGATGGTGTACAGTTTGTTTCCGGCGCTCTCCCACCATTCCTTTCTGCGTCCCGGCCCGGAGCAGCTAGAAGCCCCTCCCACTGAGCTTCCGGTGATGTTGGACTCCCTCCTCTCTCCTCCTGTCCTGAAGTGGTGCGGCAGGCTTCCTGTGAAGCTGTAAAAACAGCATCTTTAAACTTAGTTTTATCAGACAGATTAAGATGATTTTCAGTCCCAAACCTGAACCTTGGGCTGGGGGTGGACGTGTCCCCCGGTGACGCCGCGCTCAGGTCAGCTGACTGACTTCGGTAGCCCCCCTCCTCCGAGGGCGTTCCACTCATCGACAGCCCGCCCGGTGACGTTGGAGTGGGCGTCTCAGACTGGAACAGAGGTAGGAAGAAGACGTGCTCGGCTCCTCCTCCGGCGCCTCCTCTGAGCAGCGGCGACTGCTCCAGCGTGCTCTCCAGGTCCCGGTGCATCTGGATGTAGCTGCTACACAGATCCATGCACACCTTGTAGAGCCGTTTGACCAGCCAGGCCCAGTCTGCGCTCCCCAGCGGCTGCACGCCGAGAGGTGTGATGGGAGGTCGCCACGGGTGGCGCTTCTCTCTGCCGCGAGGAGGACTCACCTGCAGGAGGAGATCAGGCTTACACACCGGTTCTAGAGTTTTCCCGTGTCCAGTAAATCTGTGTCACCTGTGCCGTTTCTTCAAATATGTCTTCATCTTCCGAGGAAGCGGAACCCGGATGAGACGAGTCGGAGCTCCCCTCTTCATCTTCATAGAGGATCCTCTTCACCTGAAAACAACAGAAGGTTTCAAAAGCATGGAAACAACTTCAGCCAAAAACGTGAAAGAATCAGAGCAGAAAGCTGGAACTGAAGTTGGTCTTCAGTTATAGGTTAAAATGTGATCATCACACTATGAGGTCAAATCAGGATCAGCTTAAAGTGAACAAGAAACAGATTGAAAACTTCAAAAAAAAATTGTAACTGAAAAAAGTGAATATTTC
>NC_050526.1:18216288-18219141 GCF_002922805.2 Oryzias melastigma
AGCTACTCACGCGCCGCCAGATTTACTCACCCACACACCTGTCAGTCTCGCGATACTACAGCATGATCACGTGCCTCACAGCAAGTGCTTCAAATTAATGTCTTGTTTTCAAATTTTCTAAAACATATTTCAGTTTAAATGTCTATTTTTCAAGTTTTCAATCTTCCTCTTCGCTCACTTTAAGCTGATCCTGATTTGACTTCACACCACAGAATTGAATGCTAATGTGTTTTTTTAAGGGCATTCGATACACTGAATACTTGTCTGAAAGTCTTGGTTACATCTACCAAACACACAAAAGCAGAGATGTGAAACCGGACGAAAACATAAACAAAAAAGACAAAATAAAGAAATTTCTCTCAATATGTTAAACAAGAAAATGCTTCATTTTCCAGATGTAGTTTTGTTTCAGAGATCGTTTTTATCTCTAGATCAACTAAACTTCGACGCTTCATTAATCACTGAAACAAACTCTTAACTAATATTAAATGTTCAATAACCTCATTCAAACACATTTTAAACTTTTAATGAGCTGCAAAAAAAACTATAGTTCAACTGTGGATGAGTTCTAGTGGAGAAAAATGTCAAACGTCCCACAAAAAAAAAATGCTTTATTGATCATTTTTAGTTTTTTTCTTCCTTTTGGTCTGTCTTAGACTTTTGCATTTGAGCAATATCCTTTTTTGTTGTTTTTTTTTCCAAAATAATTTCAAAAATACACCTTAATTATATTGCTCCGCATTTTTAATGCAATTTTGAAACATCAAAACAGAGAAAGTGGGCGGGCAAGTCATTAAAATTGGAGGGAAAAACTAAAAAAACAGTGGAATAAGAAGTTAAAATAATTTATCAGTAACTTTTTGTTTTTTATTGAGTGATCTGGTTTTTAATTTAAAGCATAAATTGTGAACAAAACAAGACAAAAAAAAAGGAAAAAAAAATCAGATTTTTCAAAGTCATTACAGAAATAATGAAATGCGTGGATATAAATGACGCGCTTCATGCTTGATTGATTAATTATAGTAATTATTAACTAAAGTCAGTAGAGTTTTATTGATTGCTTGAAAAGGAGAGGGAAGAAGGTAACTTATATCCCACCTCAACATTTTTCACATACTAAATATACTATTAGACATATTAACCTTAATGGCGTCTTCATACACATTTTCAATTGGACAGTTTTATAGCAATGAATAAAAATAAAAGTCATACTTATACGTCAGTAATTTTCTATTTCTTTGTTTTATTTTAAAGATTCTCCCACAAAACATTAAATTAATTTGGTTTAAGAAAAAAATGATAATTAAGAGTTATGAAAGGAAAAGTGAATAATACTGAGGTCTGAATGAGGTCATAAAATAACCAGATCAAGCAGTGGAACCTCAAAAACAGAGACTCAAAAGATCTCATGTTGGACAAATGTAAGATCTCTAAAGCTCCGTCCATTGAAACCATTTTCTTATTTTTTTTTGCTAAAATATTTTAAGAAAAATGTTGTAAACTTAATTTCACATCATACCGTACCGACCATGGATCACAGATGGATGTCGTACAGCAGAAGACTGATAATAGAAACAACAGATTGAAAAACAAAATGCTAATCTTAACACAAATAAGACTTAAGTAGCCAATTAAAAACCCACTCGGATGGAAATTCTTGTTTTTTAACATCCTCTTGTGGCGTTTTTCTGATGATGGAAGACGTATGGAGAAGTTTGAGCTGAAAACTCAAAAAACGTAATTTCTTTGTTCCAATTGTTGTAAATCAGGAGCAGATGAAAAAATGACTTTAAGTTTTTGCATTATTATTTATTTTTATTAAGAAAAAATACATTTATTTTGCACCATTTCTGAAAAATGTGTCATAAAATCGCTGCTTCTGCAGAAGATGCAGCAAAACAAGCGATTGTACTCATGCCAGGATTTACAACGGTAATCATTCTGATGTGTCAAAAGCTCCGTGCCGATTATTTCCCACCTGCTGTGCGGTCATGCTCTCAGCCTGGCTCAGCGTGGCGCAAAGCAGCGCCTGGAAGTACAGGTTGAAGCTCATGGCAGACTGCCGATAAAGGTTAGCGGCGCCACAAACTCCAGACACCTTCATCAGCAGGTACTTCAGCCCAGGGCGGGTGTCAAAGTCGCGGGCCGTCCTGCAGACAGATCAGATCTCGGATCAGCTGCAGGTACAAGAGATTGAAGAGGTAATTAAAACGTATTTGTGATGCAGGGACCTGTACGAGTCGAGCAGCAGGTCCAGGATTATGGCTAAATTAGACATGGAGATGTAGCGCAGGAAGCCCGCCGTGGGTCTGCTGGGGTCAGAGGTCACAGGAGTGACTCTTTCATTTCCTTCCGGCTGTTTGACGAACTCCTCCAGCAGGATGTCATAGAGGTTCTGCAGGAGGACCTGGTGGGACAGCAAGCTCACCACGATGGTCCGGAACGGGATCCTGCAGAAAACACATCGTCAGAATGAATTACTACAGCGACTGAAAGTCTGAGTATAAACACCAGCAATAAATACTAGAGGTGGGTATTGGCAAGAGTCTGGCAATACGATACACATCACAATACACGGTTCGCGATACACGTATGATAATCCCCGTATCATGATACATGTATCACGAAAAACGATACACATATCACAATACACTGTTCACAATAATACACGGTTCACAATACATGGTTAACAATATACGTCTCACAATACACTGTTCACGATATACGGTTCACGACACACGCTTCTCGATACACATATAAAGACTCACGATTCACAATACATGGTTCGCGATACATGGTTCGAGATGTAGGGTTCACGATACACGTATCACGATACACAGTTCGCAATACACG
>NC_050526.1:18219927-18220504 GCF_002922805.2 Oryzias melastigma
ACGATACACATATCACAATACACGGTTCACGATACATGTATCATGATACACAGTTCGTGGTGCATAGTTCACGATACAGAGTTCATGATACACGTGTCGCAATACATGGTCCACGATGCATGTATCATGATACACACATCAGGATATATGGTTCACGTGCACATTCAATGATACACGGTTCATGGTACACGAAACCATGAAACACGGTTCATGATACACGGATCACGATACATGGTTCAAGATACACGGGTCACGATACATGTATCGTAACACACGGTCTGTGATGCAAGTATCATGATACACACATCAGGATATATGGTTCATAATGCACATTCAATGATACACAGTTCACGATACACGAAACCATGATACATGGTTCATGATACATGTATCCCAATGCACTGTCTGTGATGCAAGGATCACGATACACGAATCATGATACTCACATCGCAATATATGGATCACGATACACGAATCATGATACACGGTTCACGATACATGGATCACGATCTGAATCAATACAGGTTCAGTAAACAAATAATCTGTCAAACTAGAGATCAATCTTTGTCTAGTTCCT
>NC_050526.1:18220789-18223450 GCF_002922805.2 Oryzias melastigma
AAAAAAAAAAAAAAAAAATCATATTTTAAGTTCTTACGTAGAGTTAATGTCTCAAATTATATGTATTTTAGCAGTTGAGAACAGCCTATAACACTGAAGTTATTTCTTTAAGGAATTTCAGATTCAGCAACATGGAGGATAAAAACTCAATTAAAAACATTTAAATAATGAATCTGATCTTACCCAATTTTCCTGCATCACAGCAGCAGAAAAGAGAGAATAAAATGTATTAAAAGTAGTTTCTGTGTTTTACCGTAGACCAAACCTCACTTTACACATCATCACTCAGCTGTACACAAACACTGCAGCTCAGCTTTACCAACAGGAGGATGAATGTAGAACAGCAATACTTCACACATCAAACATGCTACAGTCTGCCGCCCACCTCTTCTGAGCGTGTCCGTTGGACTGCTGGTCGGACGGCAGCTCGATGATGAGGACGCAGGACTGAGCGTGCTCAAAGCCGTCCTTGTTGTTGGGCGTCTTTGGAGAGCACTGAGTGTCCAGCATGAAGACCTGGAGCCAAAGAGGAGAATGCTTCAGTCTTTTCTCATAAACCGTAATCTTCCAAGTGCAGCATTTGGTGGGATATTCATAGGATGTTGATTTGGTTTTTAAATCTCTTTAGAAGCAGAAGAAGTTACAGATGAAACCGGATTGAGTTTTCAGTTTAAGGCAGAGTAAATGTTGCTTTTTTTTACCACTGCATTTCCAGGTGGAGGAAGGAGAACAAAACTCGAGCTGCTTCAGATCCAGTTCGAGTTTCTGAACGACTTTATTGGGACGAGGATTTTATTTAGGACTTGAATTGTGTCCACACTCCCAAAAATATTAATTCCTGGGATATTTATGTCATCGATTGGACAATAAACTCAGCTAAACAAAAACCCAACGATGAGATTCAGCTACAGGCAGCTTTCAGATCAACATGGACTTCCATGTCTCCTTAGAGAACAAAAGAAATTTGACATTTATATATCTATGTTTAAAATATTTCTGTAAAAAAATAACAAAAAAACCCAAATTCAAGACAAAGTCAATCACAAAAATGGATCAACTTTAGGTTTGTGATTTTTTTTTTTTTTTATAAAAGAAAAATAGTACAATCAAACTTTTTTAAATAAAGTTTTTTATGACTATTTGACTTCAGACCTGTTGAGCCACAGCTTTGATCCTCCAGTATTCTGCTTCCGCTGAGGGAGAACGAGACGGAGCTGCAACCTTCACTTCACAAGCGTCTCCGGAAAAACTGTCGGATCCGCTGTGGAAACACGCCAGCAGGTTCTACGGGGAAGCAGAACCAGGAAACGGGATTTAGACGACGGTTGCTGCGAACAGGAACCAAATTTTGAAGACTGACATAAAATTTTATTAAATATCATCTTTTTTTGCCATGTGCTTTCCCATGGTTCCTTGGAGTTTCAGTTTTCAACCCCAAACATGCAGACAAACAAAAACTGGAATCGCTGATTTTTAAAAGCACCTGGTCATCAGATCCTTTGATGAATGAACTCGATTACGGAGGATTCCAGAACATAGAGTGACCTGAATGCATCCGTGCTAAACAAAAGCAGCTTTGCTTTAAAGCCAGTCAAAAGTCACATGTTCCTATGTGTAATCATGAAAAGCTGCATGTGAGGATTTAATCTGAGAGTCAAAAACACACAATAGTTTATAATGTTTGATGAACTATAATGAATACAGGGGAAAGCTCACTTTATATGTTTTTAAAACATGTTCTAAAATATTTTTAACACTGATACTCTACCAGTTATTCTTGAGTAAAGTATGACAATTTTTCTAATCTTGATTTTTTTCCAAATATTGATACATGGATTTAATTTGATTCAGATCCTGACTTAAAGTAATCTAAAAGTACTTAAGATTTGTGTAAATAAATGTCTATAGGTCTATAAAGTATTGAGTTGACCACAAAGGTTATTTAATCTTTCAATATGTTTAGTTTCACCGTAAAATAAGTGAAAAAAACAACATTATGAGTCAATTGTTACTACAAAATAAATAAATTCTGACTTGAAAGCTACTAAAATATGAGAGATTAATTCCAGATAATATTTGAAAACTACACAGGATTTTTATGAGATTACTAACATAAAATAAAAATGGAAGAAGTAAGATTATGAGATAAAAGTCGTAAATTAAGGAGACAAAACTCAAAGATTTATAACTTTAAATCTTGTAAATTTGCAACTTTTTTTTCTCATAAATTTACAAGATTATGACCGGATTATTACAGGATTAAAATAGTAAATTAATGAGAAAAAAATACTAACTTTAAGACATTAAATCTTGGAAATTTAAAACTGTTTTATTGTAAATTTACGAGATTAGGATCACAAAAAAATTATATATATTATGTATATCTCAAGATTAAAATTCTAAATTACCAAGAAAAAACTCAAATGTGCGACTTTGAATCTCTTAAATTGACTTTTTTTTCTCGTAGATTTACAAGTTTAGGACGACATAAAAAAATTCTATTACAAGACTAAAGTTGTGAATTCACAAGAAAAAAATGAATGAATTTGCTAATTTAAAGCTGTTAAATTTACAACTTTTTTTTCCTAGTAAATTTATAAGATTAGGAGGACCACAAAAAAATAAGTAACGTTACGAAATTAAAGTCATAAATTTATTAGT
>NC_050526.1:18223521-18226541 GCF_002922805.2 Oryzias melastigma
GGGTTTAAAGTTGTAAATTTACAAGAACAAACTTATACATTTAAGACTTAAGTTAAAAAAAAAAAATTCCTGTAAATTTACGAGATTAGAACCACAAAAAATATATTTTTTCAGTAATTTTACGAGATTAAAGTTGCAGTCCAGCATGTGAATGTTCAGCAGCAGACAGACTTTTTTTACAACTCATTTTGGTCGAACCGTTTTGGATTTTAAAGCTGAATGTTCATTGATAGCGTTACAAATGTTCACAGCTTTTTAATTCTTTATTCATTGATTGGTGGCTTGCAGGATCTCCGTTATTGAATCCATCAATATCCAATCATCCACAAAAAAACAAATCTCCTCCTAGTCTGTGTGATGTTTCCGTTGGAAGAGGTCCAGTTAGATTGATTTGATTTTGAATTTCTTTGTTTCTGAAACTTATTGTCAAATACGACTCCAACAATCAAACAACTTCTCTGTTTTTTCTTGTTAACTTAAGACTTATTTCTTTCTAATTTATTATGTTTTTTTCCCATAAATTTACATGCTTTAAAATAGTACATTTAAAATATTTAATGAATTTACATCTTTAAAACATGCATATTTATGAGAAATAACGTCATAAATCTAGTCTATGACTTTCAAAGTCGTACATATAAAACTTGAATTTTGTAATTTGACAGTTTTTTCTTGTAAATTTACGACTTTAAAGTTGTAATAAAAATACATTTTTGTTTGTTTTAAACTGGCTCTAAATCATTTTAGCGTTAAATACACACATAAAAAGTTCAGAATGTTTCTGATTTCTTGAGTAATAAAACCAAACCGTGAACTGCTGTTATATAAGCCGTCCAAAGATCTCCTAAAAAGTTTTGATTTGCAACAGAAGGATTTTTATGCACAAAAGACGTTACATAAAACATGTAAGCTATCGGGGATAAAAACAAAGTAGTAAGCTCTAAAAACTCCTGACATGATGCAAAAGAAGGATTTTGTATCAATCGAGGTCATGTTTAGAATTACCCATCATCCATTTTCTTTTAGATTCGATTTAATCCGTTTGGACACTGAAAACGTCACAAATGTACGGCAGCTCGGACATTAACAGGAGTGAATTTGGGAATCTTTGGAACAAGCAGAGGGAATCTGTCCGAGTCCGTCGTCCTTCTGGGTTCTGAGTCAGAACCGCAGCAGCTCTAAGCTGTAAAGCTGCTTAGCTGCAGTCGGCGTGCGGCGGCCGCCAAACGGTTCCATGAAGGCGTCTCTGCTGAGAACTTCTTCTCTGAAAAGCTGAAGAACTTCAGGATGAAGATGTTCGTTTTATGAAACTACATTCAATCATGTCTGTAAGCAAAACCGTTAAACCGCTGCTTCAGCGGATTCAGATTAAATCCACGATTGTCTGATTTATGTTCATTTAAACTCATTAAGTTAAAAAAAAAAACATTTTAAACTCAAAATTCAAACACACCAAATGACTTTCACATTATTTTGATCGACTTTTACAGGTTTTTTTTTTCCACATCTGCTTTAAAATTATTTTCAGTTTTTGTCTTTAAACCCAACAAAAGGTCATTTAGAAACAAAAAAACTAATTTTGAGGTTTCAAATTTATCTTATTAGGATTTCAAATGATCAACCTTTTTGTTGGAAAATACTCAATAAAACTGGAAGAACAAATTAAAAACAAAAATATATCGAACTTGTTTTTGAAAAAGAGTTTTACTATGATTCACATTAAATTACTACAAGAATATACATTTTAGAAGCGTAAAAAACAGAATTTAATTAAGGAGTTGTGATAGATATAGATAATGAGGGTCATTAGTTTCAAAAGATTGACGATCAAAAAATTCTCTTTTAATGATTGGATTACAGATCAGAGCAAAAATGACATATTAAAATGATTCAGATTTCTAAATTAAAAATGTAATTTAGTTTCATTATATTTGATTCTTTTTTTTTCTGCCTTGAACCAAATTATTTTGCAGGCTGAAAATAAGAATGCTGTTAAGTTTTATCCAGGCAGGAAAAATTAACAATTAAAATTAAAAATAAAAAAATTAACCTTACTAAATAAGGATGGAACATTCGTAAAATTAAGAATTTCAATAAAAAAAAATGTTTTGCAAGAAATTCAATGCAAGAAATTACATTAAAAGAAAACTGATTGATGTTATCCATGAATCAAAATAATATTTTTAAAATATAAGCTTATTTTTCCCTTTTTTAGTGAAAGTCAGAAGGTTTTTCTTCATCAAACTGTTCTGGACTCAAAAGATTTTTGACAGGATTTTTGGATTTACACACAGTAAAAAAAAGTTTTAATTTAAATAACTAAAAATAATCTGTTTGAAATAAAATTTTCAATTTTAATTTCATGTTTTTTCTTTTTAGCAAAAGTGTTTATGCTTGTAAATTTACATTTTCAATCTCAGCTAAGGATTCGTTTAGTTAAATATGTGTTACTTTATGATTTAGATGGGTAAATATATAGATAATTAGATAATATAGATAATAAATAGATAATATAGATAATTCATGAAGTTAATTTTTTTTTTTTTATTATGTATACACTGTAAGCTGCTGAAAGACTTAATTTCCCCAAGGGTGCCATCCCAAAGGGATTAATAAAGCAAAGTCTAAGTCTAAGTCTAAGTCTAGGTAAAAAGGTTAAAAACATAAATTCTGCTTGGACTTTTAACAATTAAGGAAATAACTTTAATAATGCCTCCAAAATCTGTTAAACTTCACAACTCTTTGGTTCATCTTCCAAAGAGACGTTTAATCCAAGAGCGTTCCCACTTATTTAAACCGTTTGTCAGGATGTTTCCGTGTGACTGAGGACACGTGAGTTTACCTTCACAGGCTCTAGTGTAGCAGAGAACGCGTCCTGCAGAGCGCAGCACGCCAGCCTCCACATCTCCTCTGTGAACACCGGACCCACAGTGACCAGAATGTACCTTCAGAGAGAGGAACCAGTGAGAGACGGATGGATCTGAGATGGATCTGAGACGGATCTGAGACGGATCTGAGAC
>NC_050526.1:18226794-18227787 GCF_002922805.2 Oryzias melastigma
AATTAAGGAAATAACTTTAATAATGCCTCCAAAATCTGTTAAACTTCACAACTCTTTGGTTCATCTTCCAAAGAGACGTTTAATCCAAGAGCGTTCCCACTTATTTAAACCGTTTGTCAGGATGTTTCCGTGTGACTGAGGACACGTGAGTTTACCTTCACAGGCTCTAGTGTAGCAGAGAACGCGTCCTGCAGAGCGCAGCACGCCAGCCTCCACATCTCCTCTGTGAACACCGGACCCACAGTGACCAGAATGTACCTTCAGAGAGAGGAACCAGTGAGAGACGGATGGATCTGAGATGGATCTGAGACGGATCTGAGACGGATCTGAGACGGATCTGAGACGGATCTGAGATGGATCTGAGACGGATCTGAGATGGATCTGAGATGGATCTGAGATGGATCTGAGACGGATCTGAGACGGATCTGAGACGGATCTGAGATGGATCTGAGATGGATCGGAGATGGATCTGGAATGGATTGGGGATGGATCGGGGATGGATCTGAGATGGATCTGAGATGGATCTGAGATGGATCTGGGATGGATCTGGGATGGATCTGAGATGGATCGGAGATGGATCGGAGATGGATCTGAGATGGATCGGAGATGGATCGGGGATGGATCTGAGATGGATCTGAGATGGATCTGAGATGGATCTGAGATGGATCTGAGATGGATCTGGGATGGATCGGGGATGGATCTGGGATGGATCTGGGATGGATCTGAGATGGTTCAGAGATGGATCCAAGATGGATCCGAGATGGATCCGAGATGGATCCGAGATGGATCCGAGATGGATCCGAGATAGATCCGAGATGGATCCGGGATGGATCCGGGATGGATCTGGGATGGATCTTGGATGGATCTGAGATCCTCTCATCCAAACCACAGAGATACTACAAACAAGACTTCAGACTCATTACTAAACAAACTAACTATTGATGCTCAGTGATTGTTTATCTTTCCTCTAACTTTCTGCTTTTACCAAACACA
>NC_050526.1:18227976-18230157 GCF_002922805.2 Oryzias melastigma
AAGATTCCAGTCGATTCATGGCAGCACTTTCATTTCAAATGGAGAAAAGCAGATTCTACTGAGTCCACTTCGCTGGATTAACTAAATCCACTAACAAAACAAATGGGATCAAACAGACATTTTCCAGAATGTAATAATTCTCCATGTTATTGTAAAATTAAACACACATAAATGAATAAAACATTTAAATTAAAATGGAATTCAAAATACAGAAACAAAATAATAGATCCAAATTAAATTAAATATATATATATTATATTAAATTAAAATAAATACATAAATACAACTAAATATTTGAATAAGGAAATTAAAATACATTAAATACATATAAAGATGAAATTAAAATGAAATAAAAATGACTAAAATAAATACAATAAATACAATTAAATTAAATAATGGATAAAATAAAATGATTGTAATTTAACTAAAATTAAAATAAATTAGATTAAAATAATTTAAAAAATGAAATAAATAAATTAAATTCAATTAATTTAAATAAAGTAACATAAAATAAAAATAATAAAAGTAATATCCCAAAAAATGTAATAAATAAATAATTACATTTAATCTAATTTAATAAAGTAAAGTAAAAAAAAATAAAGTCACTGTAGAGATCTTTAGGTTTTGTGGATGTAATAAGATCAAATAAGACAAAAAAGTCTAAGGAAAAGAAAACTAAACTAACAGCACTAAAGTTGTATTTAATAATTGGTTTTAATTTTCTCTGCTTCAGTCTTTCTCCTTTGACTAAACTACGTTGTACGATCAACTTTTGACCTCCTGGAGTGTCAAATGAAATCACCTGATGCAGGAGCAGCCCACTCTGGAGATGGTCTCTGCAGGTTCAGACACACACGCCACCAGCAGCTTAAAGAGCTCCTTCAGCATCAGGTTGATGAGCGACTCGTAGCCGATATCTGAGGAGGAGGAGGAGGAGGAGCTCCACATCAACACACACTAACATCACAACAATCAGCAGCAGAGACGGAGCTCGTCTCACCTGAGTGGATGAAGCTGTTGACGTGTTCCACCACCAGCTCACAGGTCAGACCGATCGCATGCTTGAAGTTTGCAGCTGCCACGTCCCAGTAAGAGTGGTCGCCATGGCTACGCTGCAGCCAGCGTGACATCACAGGAAGCAGCAGCTGAATGACACAGAAGATGGCAAAGCCTGGACCTGAAGGGAGGAGGACATTGTGATGTGGTGATGATCTACATCAGATCTGTTGTGTTTGGTCTGAGTGAAGCTTCACCTGGAACAGCAGTGACTTCTCTCAGCAGAGCGAAGAGCAGCTCCAGGGTCGGAGGCTGATGCTGGCGAGGACAGTTTGACACGGCCGCCGTCAGCTGCTCCAACAGCAGAATCCACACCTGGATCAAACCTGAGGGAGAACCGAGCCGGTGTTAGACCACGTGTGTTAGACAACGTGTGTCAGATCATTTTATTTTATTGTTATTATTGACCCGATGTTATCTTGTGCTCATTTTTAACTTAACTTATTGAGGAATTTTAGGCTAATTTGGTGTTCAGCTAGTATTTAAGCAACGAGCAAGCTTTTTTTTAAACTTTTTTTTAGCTTTTTGGTAATGTGTCATCTACAATTTTTTGGGATCATTTAGAGTTTAACTAATTTTTAAGTACATTTAACTAAATATTTTTTATAAAATTGCCATGTATAGGTATTTTTAAGCAATTTTACTACAATTTTTATCAGAAATTTAGATCAACTTCAGCACTCTTTCATAGTTCTTTATCAACATTTCCAGTCATTTAGCAAATTAACATTCTGCAAATAGTTTTTCTATTTTCAGCAAATCCCTTCAGCAATTAAAGTAAATTACGTTTCAGCAAAAAGCTTCAGCATCTTTAGCGACTACTTTCATTAAAAGCATTCACAGCAGCACTATCACGGGTAATGCAGCGTTTCTAGTTATATTTTGATATTTTACCCTGTCACAATATCACAAACATCAATGAAAATACCTCAAAATGAGGCTATTTACTTGATTAAAATAGATTAATATTTAATTACAGTTCATGATGAATTAATTAATCACATGACAGCACTAAGGAAAGCTCGGACCTGTTTCATCATCAAACTCCTGGAGGACACTGTCCAGCCCGTCCTCGCTGCTGATGGAGCGCTCCTGAGATCTCATCGGCAGGCTGGCGAGCCGAGC
>NC_050526.1:18230197-18239191 GCF_002922805.2 Oryzias melastigma
AGAAGAATAATAAAATATAATAAAGAATTACAACAACATACTCTGATTGCTTTCAGCAATCAGACAAAAAAACAATATTACATTTAGAAAAAAGGTGTAGAAAAGCTTGTTTGCACAAATGTCACCTGTGAACATTTGCGCAGGTAGTCGAGCGCCGGCAGGCAGAGGTCTGTGGAGCTGTACGCAGACGCATGAACGCAGTCGCCGATCTCCTTACAGTCCACCTCTCCTACAAAGTAAAACATTAACAGAAAAAACAAATCATTTCCTTATAAAACAAAGATTTGTCATTTTTAACGAATAAAAACTAACGATTCAGATTTTTTTGAAGATTAAAGCCAAACGGATTTTAAGTGTTAAAGTTGTGACGCCAACACTGCATGCACTAATCCATGAAAAGTGAAGACGTAATACATTTAGGGAGAAATTCTGGGGGTAAAATCCGAGACCCACCCAGGCCTTTGACGAACTTCATGAGACACATGATGTAGTCGGTGGCGGCGTTTGCAAACACTTGGATGTTGTCGGTGTTGATGAAGGCCTCAAAGACGTCAAACACTGGCGCCTGGGACTTCCCTGCACGGAGAAAGAGACAAACTATGAATAAAATAATAATAATTCAACTATTTTGCCAACTACGCTCCTCACCCATGGAGTATTCCCCCAACAGGTATTCTTTGGTCTCAGTTTTGCTGCCGTGGACCGTCCTGAGAGCGCTGAACAGAGGCCTCCACCCCGACAGGATCTGTGGCGAGCACATCTCCACCAGCTCTCCGATCGACGTCACCACCTGGTCCTGCACGTCCTCGTCGCACAGCTCCAGCTGCATGATGTGCTCGAAAGGCCGGAAGAGCGCCTCGTTGAAGTGGAAGTGAGGGAGCTCCGCCCAGCTGGTCAACACCTCCGTCAGGACGTCGTGGAGGAAGGACACGGCTTTCTGGGACACATGTCGCTCTTTGTGACACGCAGCCTGAGGAAAATACACAATGGTTGGGAGGAAGTCGTGCAAAAGAAGAAAGCTTTATGATGTCAGTTATGATGCAGCACAGTCACATGACGAAATCTATTGATGCTCACATTTCCTCATTCGTGACAACTCTAAACTTTATATTTTTCAATACATTTTATACAGTTTCCACCATCATCTGAGCGGAAATATATACATTAGGGCTTCACTAATTATTATTTTAACAGTCGACTAATCACAGATTATTTTTTCCGGTTAGTCACTAATTAGATCATGCACAAGCAACAGCATAAGCTAGCTAAAAACTAGATAAAAATTACCTGTGATTATGCTAAAAGCAGAGCACTGCCAGAGAGTCTGCTTAGGATGTTTATTTTTAGTTCTGAAGATTTAAATCATAGAAGGAGATTTGATTTCAAGTACCCAGTTGTTCGCACCACGTTAAAACAAATGTGTTTTTCTTTTATTGGTGTAAAACCTTGGAACTTACAAAAAAATGATTTGAAAAGTTTACAAATATTCTCCGATTTAGGAATATGTTTAGGAGAATTAAATTGGAAAGTTATGTCAAAAAAATTGATTTCATTTATTTTTTGTTTGTTTGATTATATTGTTTTGCTTGTGAATGGCCAACGGTGGGCCATCTGTACTAAGTATATTTATATGTATATACACACACATGAGTATTTTGATTTAGCAGGGGCAGGCATAAAATAAGAACATTGTTCTTCCATCTGCTCCTTTTCATTCTTGAAGTTGTAGGTCTGTGTTGTATCCTCTATTGGATTTTGTGTTTTTGATGTTCCTGCTGCTTCACGAAAGGAAACAAGTAAAAATAAAGAAAGAAAGAAAGAACGCTAGTGTGAATGCTGTAAGTTGAATTTGGCCACTGAAGATGCTGAAATCAATAGCTGAAAACGCTGAAGCTGATAGCAGCTAAAATATTAGCTAAATGCCAAATTAGCCTAAAAAACTGAAAAAAGCCTACGTTAGATAAAAAAGCTAGCATGTTGTTGAAACATTTGTTAAACTCCAAATTAGCCTTAAAACCTTAATAAATACTAAAATAGTCCAAAAAGCTAGCATAATGTCATTATGACTTCCTTCTTATTTAATGAAAGATCGGGAACGTTTTTAAAATAGCTCAAAAGACGGCTCCCCCCACCTCCACCAGGTGTGGCGCCACCACGCTCCAGGCCCTCATCATGTGAAGCAGAGGCCGGTTCTTGTTCCTGACGATCCGCAGCATGGCCTCGCCCAGACGGAAGAGATGCAGCGTGCTGCGGCGGTCCAGAGTCGACTTGGCTTCTCCTGCAGACAGAATTAAGACACAGGTCGGCCTTTCTTACCTTTGATTTTGGACATTTTTCATTAAAATGACTGAACAAAAAGTCTTGAATGAAAGCAAAACAGATGTTTTCAGAAACAATCATCAGTAAGCTTTAAAAGCGGATCAGTTTCCAGGAGGAAACGTGGCGTTTGTGCGTTTACCTGGCATTGCCAGCGAGTAGTCTCCAGTATCTGTGACAGAGTCAAACAGCTGAGACTGAGACGCTTTTCTGAGCTGCTGCAGGAACCCAACCAGGCCCACCAGGTTCAGCTTGCTGGCTGCTTCTTCAAACAACCTAAAAACATCACGCAAACGTTCTCACTAAAGGGTTTTAATACATGGGATGTATACACTAAACTAAACAGATGAAATTGATTTATTGTCTGCAAGTTAAATTCAAATTGCAATAAAATATAATGAACTGGAATGTTTAATAAAACAGTTGAAAGTGGGGGCCCTGTTAGCAGATGCTTTGTGAAGTGTTTACTATGTTTTGGCAGCACTTTCAGATTGTAAATGTGTTCAGTCCATCTGCTTCAAAAGATCAGAGGGAACATTTTTGATTCCCTCCAAAAGCAGCCCAGATAACGGCTTACATAAGAGATGATCCTTGGAATAAATCCACACTCAAATCCTCCATTTACTGCAGCTGTGTGTGTTAGTGTGTGTGTGTTTGCATATGTGTGTCAAAACACAGGCAGACAAGACTTTATTTATTTATTTAGGAGTCTAAAAGCCAAAAGAAGTTCTGAAATCAGAGCTAATGTTCATCAGAAGCCATCTGTGCACCAGTGCTGCCATCTAGTGGTTTCCTAAAACCTGCAATTTGAATAAAACGATATGAATTTACAAGTTTTACAAAAATCTCTTAATCTGACTGTTAGCATGTTGGAGAGTCGGTACCAGAACATGCTTTTAAAATGTTCATCTACAGTTGTAGAAGTTTTTTATTTTATATATCTCCACTAATAATGAAAAAAAGTCTGTTGATAAAACCTGTTTTCTGTTGTCACTTCAGATGAAAGGACCGAATGAGTTATAGTTGTTACTTTTTTATTATTAATTTCTGCATTTTTTTTTTATTTTATTTTTTTTTATGCTGAAGTTAATCAGGAAGTTGACCAAAAAAGATTCTTTAAAAAGGCCAAATACTATTTCTTTCTATCTAAATGTTTGTATTTTATTCGTTTTGTTGATTCTCCGGTTCTAAAAAAAAGGTGATTTATTACAGATAATTTTATTTTCATTTATCTAGCAAAAAGACAAACATATAGGAGCTTTAAAAACATATTTAATAGTAAGATTCATGGTTCAATCTGTGAATCGAATCGCCGCTTTTGTAATGATCCACAGCAGAAGGTTAACAAACTAAAACTCTTCATCTCTGTTATTCTACAGTAGCAGAATAAACAACAACAGAGTCGGGGTTCAGGGAAAGATTTGGTGATATATTGCATTCATTTACTTGCATTGATTGAAAATACTTTTAGAACCTTATTGGTTAAGGCACATGGATTCTATTTTTAAATATATTTTGTTGTGGAATTCAGACAATGTTGACTGTTACCTTTAAAAACAAATATTTTTTTAAGTTACCAAAAGAAAAGCGGCATGAATTTGTGGGTAAAAGCGACTTGTTGATGAGATACAGTTCTAGTGCTTAATGTTGTGATCATTAAATAAAATCACCTTACTATTTTATTAAAATGAAAGATGGATTAATATTCAGGTTGAACTTCTTTTTCTAAATTGAACTCTTAAAAAAAAAAAGAAAAAAGAAAAAAAATGTTCCGGTGCAGTCTTGGGATAAATCGCGATACGTATCATACTGTAAGACAAACACCGCGATATGTATCGTATTGTGAGACACATATCGCAATACGCATCGTATTTTGAGACACATACCTCGATTTGTTTCATATTGTGAGCCCATACCACGAGACGTATTGTGAGACACATATCGCGACATTTATGGTATTCTGAAACACATACTGCAATACGTAAACCGCAATACGCATAGGATCATGAGACACATATCGGAATACGTATGATATTGTGAGACGTACCGCAATACGCATCGTATTTTGAGACGCATACCACGATTTGTTTCACATTGTGAGACACATATCGCGATAAGTATCGTATTGTGAGACACATATCGGAATATGTATCGTATTGTGAGACACATATCGCGATAAGTATCGTATTGTGAGACACTTATCGCGATAAGTATCGTATTGTGAGACACATATCGCGATAAATATCGTATTGTGAGACACTTATCGCGATAAGTATCGTATTGTGAGACACATATCGCGATAAATATCGTATTTTGAGACGCATACCACGATTTGTTTCACATTGTGAGACACATATCGCGATAAGTATCGTGTTGCGAGACACATATCGGAATAAGTATCGTATCGTTTGACTCTTGTCGATACACATCCCTAACTATGAGCACAAAAGTTAAGACTGACTTTCTTTGTAGCTCATTTTAAATCTACTCTTTGGCATTCCCTCTAAAACCTTTTCTTTAAAGTACTTTTTTACTAATATAACGCCTCCAGTGATGTTAGATTAAGCTGACAGTCAAACTATTTTTAGAGCATTTTCAGTTTTTTCAAAGTATTTATATTTTATCAACCAAAATTCTTTTGAAAGAAAATGTTGACTTTGTCTATCTCCTGGACTCGTGTCCTACCTGTCAGCCTGCGTCGACAGCGTACAGACAGCCTTGGCGGCGCTGGTTCCGGTCATCAGGCTGCCGCTCCTCAGGTCCAGGCCCCGCCCCCCCCTGCTGCTCTCCTTCAGCAGCTCCTGGATGGACAGCGGCTGGATGACGGGCTGGCTCAGACTCAGCTCTGCGGCCTCCGGGCTGGGCTCACAGCTCAGCTCCAGCCCCAGGTCGACGGCGGCGGCCTGCTGGCTCTGCTGGGTGATGGTGGTCAGAGAGGACGGCTGCGAGGAGCCGTCACTGAAGTGGGTGTGCTCCAGCGAGCTGATGTACTCCGTCACCCTGGGAGAAACATACTTCAAGTTCTTTCAAGATTGAATCAACAGAATGAATTTTTATGAATGCAGTTCCACCTGAAGACGTGCGGCCAGCAGTCGTGGTTATGGCTGCCCATCTCCAGGCCTACATTTAGGATGGCGTCCATGCACAACACGTGCGCGGTGTGCAGGCGGACGCCCTGAGGACGACTCATCTGTTCCAGTCGCTGCTCCACACGATGCTTCACTAAAGGAAAAGGTGACAAAATGACCAAATAAAACCACAGACACAGATTAACGTTTTAGATTCTGAGTGGAATAGAAAAAGTGGATTTGCTCAATTATAATGGAGGAATTCACAACCAATAGCAACAAGGAAAAATGTGATGTGAGGAAGTCTTTAAATTCTAAAACTTGCTCAAAAGATTTATTTTATAGGAAAAAAGGATATTTAAACCACGTTTCCAAAAGCTGGAAATGTTAGCTTAATTTAGCGTTATATTGGGATTCTCTAAAATCGTCATCGCTTTCTGTCAATCAACGGGTGGCTACAGCAGCTCTGTCTCAAATTTTACTTTTCAATGGATCTACAACCAATGGCGCCCCCCCCCCGCTAAAGAGGTACAGGTCAGTATTGTTTAATGGGTCCATTTTTACAATGGAAATGCTCAAAATACCGGACCGGAAAAAAGGTTTTAGGGAATAAATGCTATTACGAAAGCTGAAGACGGCCTATACCAGTCTTTGGTTTTTTTTTTACCTTTTTCTCATGATAATGAGAACCATTATCTCGTTATCATGAGAAAACAAATTTCTTTTTCCAATGAAAACGAGATAATGAAGAATAGACTACGGCGTCCCTCTCTCTCTCTCTTTCCTGCTATGAGATGGTGAGACTTTACCTGCTTTATTTCTCTTTATTTTGTGATTAATACAGACCATAATCAATTTTTCCTGGGCAGACAAGCGTCTCTGCCTGACGAACACCAGAAGAACTTATCGATTCATAATTGATTCATTTAATTGTGTTCAACAAACTGATTTGTTTTGCTGCAGATTGTAGAAAAATTACAAAAGTATTGAACTGAACTGAGTTGGGCTTCATCTCTGATGTCCAGAGATGAAGGGAATTAAGGCATTTGAGGAGTGTAGATCCACTAATGAATAAATACATTTTAAAAAGTCTAAAAAAAAAAACAGCTTTTGTTGCTTTGAGTATTTTCTTTTGCTGTTTTTGCTGTTGACTCCAAAGTAAAGAAATTACTTTGATAAAAATAACGAGATAAAGTGTCGGCATCTCAGTGCGGGAAATGGAGAGAAAGACACTACAGTATATTTTGTTCTCTTCTAGTAAAGAGATCCACTATCTCGTTATCACGAGAAAACAGTTTGTTCTCTTGTGAAAACAAGATAGTGAATCTCATTATCACAAGAAAATTAAGTTTGTTTTCTTGTAATAACAAGATCCATAATCTCTTTATCAAGAAAAAGGAAACGTTTATCTTCTTGTGACAATGAGATCCACTATCTCGTTATTACAAGAAAATATAGTTTGTTTTTGTGATAATGAGAAACATTATCTTGTTAACACAAGAGGACAAAGTTTGTTCTGTTGTGATAACAAGATAAATTATCTCTTCATCAAGAGAAAACAAAGTTTGTCTTCTTGTGATAAGATTAATTATCTTGATATCAAGAGAAAGAGTTTTTTTTCTGTGATAACGAGAAACATTATCTCGTTATCACAAGAAGATGAAGTTTGTCTTCTTGTTTTCACAAGACGACAGACTTCATCTTCTTGTGAAAACAAGATCCATTATCTCTTCATTGAGAGAAAACAAAGTTTGTCGTCTTGTGATAATGAGATCCATTATCTCGTTATCACAAGAAAACGGTTAAAAAAAAGCTAGGGCAGGTCGTTTTTAGCTACAACCTTTTCCTAAAAACACAGAAAAAGTGTATTGTTATTTGTGTACAACGACAACCTTATAGTGTGAATACAGTCACAAACCTGCTTTTTTTATTTTTTTATTTTATAAGTTAAAATTAAATTAAAGCTTTTTTTAGATGTGATTACAGATTCATCAAACCGCCACAAGATGTCAGTAAAGCTTCATTTTTTTGCAAAAAAGCAGCCAAACAGAATATCTATGTAAAAATGTGAGTTTTAGACTTTGTTGACTCATTTTTTCATTGGTAAAACCCTGTGCTTGGATTATGGGCTGCAGCTGGTTTTGTTGTCGTTTAAATACCCTGTGAGATGGCGTCTCCAGACTCTCCCGCCTCCTTCTCGTCCTTGTCTTCCTGCACACAGGAGGCGGCAGCCATCTGGGCTAAAGCTGAGGCACAGTTGGCAGCCACACCTAGAAGACGCACAACATGCACACACACTGTGCTTCATCCACACTTTCTTGTCAAAATTTATCAAAATTTATTTTTCTCGGCGACGACATTGTTCAACCCACCGAGGCTGGAGCTGAGCGCCGCCGCTTTGCGCAGGCCGTCTAAACTCAGACAGATGGTGTCTCTCTCCCTCTGGCTCTGCTCTTTGACGCCCTCTGCCCCCAGGATGAAGGCCAGGCCCTTGGAGCTGCCCGCCATGCGACCCGTGAGCGGCGTGGACAGCACATCGATCAGGTTCTTCCACACACCGGTGAGGATGAAGCGCGAGAACACAGCTCCTAAAAACATAAAAATAAGACCAGGAAAGATTATTCTAACTACTTAGATAATAGGAGGTATAAAAACGTTACAAATTACATCTTTAGTAATGTTTCTAAAAACAAACATTACAGAAATATTAGTGATAAAATATTTAACTATTGTAAGATGAACTAGATTCATAGCATTACCTGCAATAATGCACGTGTGAATGTTAAAAACTGAATGTGGCCGCTAAAGATGGCAGAGTTGAGAGCTGAGAAAGCTAAAACTGAAAGATTGCCAAAATATTGGCTAAAAGATAAATTAGCTAAAAACTTGAAAAATGTCTAATCTTGTCAAAACAGCTAGCATAATGTTAAAACATTAGCTAGACTCAAAATTAGCCAAAACAAATTTAAAAAGTGAAATAAACAGCTAGCATAATGCTGAAATATTAGCTAAACTCAAAATTGGCCAAAAATGAAAAAAATTCTAATTTTGACAAACAGCTAGCAAAATGCTAAAATATTAGCTAAACTTGAAATTAGCTAAAAGAAAAAACTGGAAAAAGTCAAAATTCATCCATAAACAGCTAGGATGTTGCTAAAATAAAATAAAATTACCCTAAAACCCAGTAGTTGAAGATTTTGGAGTTTGAATGGTGTCTCTTGCTGTAAGTTTGCAGAAGTTCAATAAGTTTCAAAGTACACAAAGTTTTTGAAGGATTTTAGCAATTTCTTATTCAGTTTCTAAGGGGCATATTTTGCTAAATATTTTTTTAAAATTATAAAGTTTGTAAATGGCAAATATACAAGGATTATTGTCATCTTGCAAACATTAGGATTTTTTTAACCTCTGACACTTTTGATTGACCTGTTTTTCCAAGTTTCCATCTAGTTTTAGTCCTGACGATTCCGTATCTCTGACCCAAAACAGAGATAAATCACTCAAATCTACACACTCATCCTCTGAGACGTCAGTCACTTTTGAACATTTGGAACATTTCACAGAGTCATGACCTGCCGTCACGGTGTCGCCGCCGTCTTTGGCACAGCCCAGA
>NC_050526.1:18239807-18241297 GCF_002922805.2 Oryzias melastigma
TTAGCGAAACTCAAAACTAGCCAAAACAAATTTAAAGAGTCTATTTTTGCCAAAACAGCTAGCATAATGCTAAAATATTAGCTATACTCCAAATTTGCCTACAGAACTTAAAAAAAAAAATATCACATTTTGACAAAACAGCTAGCATTACAATAAAATATTAGCTAAACTCAAAAGTTGCCATAAATGAAAAAAAGCCTGATTTTAACAAACAGCTAGCATAATGCTAAAATATTAGCTAAACTCAAAATTAGCCAATACAAATTTAAAAAGTCTAATTTTGACAAACAACTAGCATAATGCTAAAATATTAGCCAAAGTCGAAATTAGCCAAAAAAATAAAAAAAGTCAAATTTTAACAAACAGCTAGCATAATGCTAAAATATTAGCTAAACTCAAAATTAGCTAAAAGAAAAAACTGGAAATAGTCAAAATTCATCCATAAACAGCTAGGATGTTGCTAAAATAAAATAAAATAAAATTACCCTAAAACCCAGTAGTTGAAGATTTTAGAGTTTGAATGGCGTCTCTTGCTGAAAGTTTGCAGAAGTTCATAAGTTTCAAAGTACACAACGTTTTTGAAGGATTTTAGCAATTTCTTATTCAGTTTCTAAGGGGCATATTTTGCTAAATATTTTTTAAAAATTATAAAGTTTGTAAATGGAAAAAATACAAGGATTATTGTCATCCTGCAAACAAGAGGATTTTTTTAACCTCTGACACTTTTGATTGACCCGTTTTTCCAAGTTTCCATCTAGTTTTAGTCCAGACGATTCCGTATCTCTGACTCAAAACAGAGATAAATCACTCAAATCTACACACTCATCCTCTGAGACGTCAGTCACTTTTGAACATTTGGAACATTTCACAGAGTTATGACCTGCCGTCACGGTGTCGCCGCCGTCTTTGGCACAGCCCAGAGCGGTTTGGGACGAAGGTCGTCTAATCAGCTGACCTCCGATTGCACTGCTGCCCAGTCCGTCAATATCTGAAAAAAGAGCCAAGAATCGAGTGTGAGGAGGACGGGGCGCTAGGAACGGAATTCAACAAGAACGTTTCTTCCTTTAAAGCTCTCTTAACCTTATTTAATTATAATAAAGTCAATAAAATGTTAGATTATGTCAAGTATTTTTAAAAGAGAGAATTGTAGTAGAAACAAATCATTTATTTATCTATTTTTTGTTTTGTTTTGATACATTATACTTAATAAATAAATGAATTAATAAATATATTTGAATAAAGATTTTTTTGGGGGGAAAAAATGTTTTTTTAAAGAAAGAATTACAAAAAATGCCATTAAAATGATTGAAAAGGAAGGAAGTATTATAAGATCCTCCATAAAAGTGGTACACTTTTTGTAAGCTACAAACTTCCACATATAAAGTCTTCTAATGTCTAAATAATTCAGCTTTCACAAAAAAAATAAAAATACATTTGTCAGTGTATTCCTGTTGTATTCCTTACGACGGAGTATTAGGGCCACCAAAAAA
>NC_050526.1:18241317-18255294 GCF_002922805.2 Oryzias melastigma
AAAAAAGTAATATCACAAGTTTTTTTTTATTCTCATAATTTAGCATTTACGACTTTTTTCCTCGCAGATTTACGAGATTTAAAGTCGGAATTTCAAAAATATTTTTTTCTTTGTGAAGTGGCCCTAATACTCCGTCGTAATTCCTAACATGTTCACGCATAAATTTGACTTCTTAGCTGATTCTTTTTTTAGGATTTTGATTTCAAATCTTGAACAGTAAAAACACATTCTAAAGCAACACCCGAAAGTAGATTTTTATTAACTACAGTACAAAATATGGGTTCTTTAACAAGGTTTAGCCTTTTTTAATTGACTTCCCCTTTAAGCCACTGTGGATAACAACGATCATTTGTGCTCATTTACCCCCTTAGAATCTGTTTCTGTTACTTTTAAGTCCATACAAAAGCCCTCACCTGCACTTTATCTTAGGTTTTGGCAAATACTAGCATATTGGTGGAATTTCTTCAGTTGGTCTTATAAATTAGAGTTTTTTTCTCATTTCAAAACTAAACAAAGAGGCTGGTTTGCACACTTGTGAGCAGGGTGATGAGGGGCAGCTTGAGATCCTCCGGGGAGCCCCAGTATCCGGCCTCCGCCAGCAGGTTGTGCTCCAACACCTGGTGGTACAGCTCTTCAATCCAGGCCTGAGACAGAACCACCAGGACGCCGCTGCTTTGGATCAGCCCCACAAAGTCCTTCTGCAGAAGGAGAAAGGACACTGAGTGTTCCAGCTTTCATCCCGTTTGGAAGGGCTGGATCCAGAGTTTGGCTCACCAGGCTGAGGAGCGGAGTGAGCGCTCTGCGTCTGTAGTAGTCGCAGCAGCAGAGCTTCAGGTTGAGCAGCAGGGCGTAGTAGGACACCAGGTAGAGACCGTCTGCGTTCATCAGGGACTGACAGCTCAGAGAGTCGCTCGCCTCGAAACCTGGAGAGTGAATCCCACCTGAAGAAAAGATAATTTATATAATGGAGTCACCACAAGAGATTTTGATAAGCAGGACAGTGATGAGTAATTACTTTTTTTTAAAAAAACCAATGAAACAAAAACGGGAAAAAAGAGAAATTTTGAAAAAAAGTGTGAAATTGACAAGATAGAAGATTTTGGGGTAAACCTTAACAGAGCAAAAATGAAAAAGTTTTGTGGAAAGACAAAAAATAGAGAATTAGAGTCGCCTGTGACTCCACCCTTTGACCCTGCTTCACTTGCTAAGCAGCCACTATACACCCTTCTCCTTTTGAAAGGCTGGTCTGAGCTGCATGTGACAAATTCATAGAAAACCCATTATTTTCAAAATGGCAGCTTTTCTGTTCGTTTTATCTCCATAGCAACAATTTAATGTTTTGTTCACCTGGAGATACCGAACAGATTAATGTGAGTTTCAGTAGAATCGGCAAAAGTACATTTTTTGATTACCTTGGCAACGGAGGTTATTTGCTAACCACGCCCACGTTCCTAATATGTTCATATCCTGTGTTATATCATTTAGCTCAACCTCAGTCAGGCATCAACATATTACATTTATATAATATTCTGTTAAGAAATGTGCGAGTGATAGAAGAACGCCACTTTTGTGAGCCTGCCACGTGCACGCCGTTAATTGCTTCTCAATGATGCCCAACAAGTTAGGAAAATAAAAATTACCAGGACGAGTCTTCATTTGTAGATGGTACTAAATTTTTTTTTTGTTTTTGTTTTAAAGAAATTCAAGATGGCGGCCAATTTTGTGAAAATCAGACAAATAAAAGGTTCACTATCAAAATCGTAAAAAATCAAAATCAGGACAAGTTAAAAAAAAAAAAGAAAAATCGTAAAAAATCGCCAATTTTCTGATTTTTATACAAAATGGCCGCCAAGCCTTAGGCTGTGTGGCCATCCCATAATAATTTAAAACTTTCTTTTGGATATCCCAGACACATGTACATTGGTTTTGTTAGAGAATTCCAACAATTTTACCTAAATTAATTTTTTTAGCCGAGTCAGCAAATTTGTTTTTTGTTAACCACGCCCACAATTTAACATTGTCGTTATCACATGTTATATTGTTTCACTCAGCTTTAGTCAGGAGTAAACAGAGGAAAAATGAGAGTTATCTAAAGAGACAAAAAAAAAGAACTAAAGCCGCCCACACTGCCCCCCTTTGACCCTATGCAGCCCCCTTGACTCCCCCCTTCTCTTTCTGTAAGGCTGGTCTGAGCTGTATGTGACAAATTCATAGAAAAACCACTATTTTCAAAATAGCAGCTTTTCTGTTGGTTTTATCTCCATAGCAACCATTTTATATTTTGTTCTCCTGAGGTCATCAAACACATCTATGCAAGTTTCAGTAGAATCGGCAAAAGTACATTTTTGGATTTCCTTAGCAACGCATTGCAACTTTGCTTTAATTGCCTAGCAAATTTCTAGGACGAGTTTTTGATTGTAGCTGTTTGTAGCTGGCTGTTTTTTTTTTTTCCTTTTTTTTTCAGAAATTCAAGATGGCGGCCAGGGGTCGTTATAGATTTAAGCTAGCGGCATGTGCGTAAAATTTAGTAAAAATAGACCAAATGAAAGGACCGTTATCAAAATCGTGCAAATCGCTAATTTTCAGATTTTGCCAAAAATGGCCACAAATCCGTAGGTTCTGTGGCGATTCCGCAATAGTTTTAAAACTTCCTTTGGGTATCCCAGACATGTGTACATTGGTATTGTTAGTAGTTCCAACAATTTTTACCCAATTTACATTTTTTTTTTTTTTTTTTAGACGCTTTTTTGTTAACCACGCACACAATTTAACACTGTCGTATCGTATGTTATATTGTTTGACTCTTGAACCAGAGAATGCATGCACACCCCGTTTAAGACACTCCAATAAATAACGTTCGAGCTAGCTAAGATCGCACCCTTTGCAAACTCACCACGTGCACGCCATTCAAGATCTACAACTTCTAATTTCAACATTTTTTTCCTAATTACTTCCAAATAATGCCTCAGAAGTTAGAAAACAGTAGATAAAAATCCATTTTTCATTTGTAGTCGGTACTAAAGATGCTTTTTTTTAATTCAAGATGTCGGCCTTTTTCAAAGGTCAAAGGTCAATGAAACTTCTGTGGTATTTGTAAACTTCAACTGACAGCATTTGGGTGAAGTTTTGTGAGAAGTGTCATTTTCCGGTTTCGTGTGAAAATCGCCAACTCATATGATCAAAAATCACTTTGCTACCCAACCACGTGGTCATTTTTACCGGCGGCTCCGTCTGCTCGTCTCTTACCAGCCTGCAGCCCGGAGCAGAAGCTGGAGGAGAAGTTCTGCAGGGACAGGTCCACCTCGGCGGTGCAGCTCAGACCCAGCAGCCTGGGCAGAAGGGCGGACAGAGACTGGACGAACAGCTTGGCGCTCTGCTGATCCGCCTCCTGGTTCCGGAGCAGTTTGAGGGACAGCGCGGCGGTGCGCAGGGAGCGGTGGCCGGGGCAGTCCCGCGGCGTCTGCTGCTCCTCGTCGGCCAGCGACACGTTGTCGGAACCGATGTCGGACACGTCGGACCGGCCGGAGTCTTTCTCAGCAGCCATGGAGTACTGATCGCACGAGTCGAACTCGGTCCGGGACAGGTCCTGCTCCTCCATGCTGGTGGAGGGAGGAGATGGATGAATCTTGGTATTTTTAGTAAGTTCAGGACATTACTGCTTCAATTTTTGGTTTTCATACATTTTTAAATGCAACATTTTTTGCAATTTCTATAATCTTTTTTCACACAATTTTTCAAATTATTTGTAAGCTTTAAAATGTATGCAAAGTTTAAAAACATTCATGCTTTTATTTTTTGTATATTTTGTGGTTTTTAAGATTTCACAAATTTTTACCCCCATTAAAAAGTAATGAGACATTCATACTTTTATTTTTGGTCTTCATACATTTTATGCAATTTTAGATTTTGTACAATTTCTGCAAACTTTTTCACAGAATTCTTCAAATTCTTTGTGAGCTTTAAAACTTATACAAGTTTGATATCAAACATTCAGAACGTTCAGGACATTCATGCTTGTAATTCTGGTATTCATCAATTTTACGCAATTTAAGATTCTACGCAATCTTTACGATCTATTTAAAAAAAAATCTTTAAATACTTTGTGCACTTTTGAAATGAGTGCATGTTGGTATCAAAAGGTTCAGCAGGTTCAGGACATCACTACTTTTACTTTTAGTATATTTTACGGCTTTTAAAATGTTAGCCCCATTGAAAATGAATTGGAATTTTTTTTTTAATCCTTAAAAAAAATATATGCACTTTTGAAACGTATTTAATCCTGGTATCAAAACGTTCGGCGCATTTAGGGCGTTCCTTCTTGTAGTTTTGGTTTTTGTATTTAATACGGTTTTTGAGATTTCACGCGTTTTCATAAGTTATATAATTTGATAATAATAATATTTTGCAATTTCTACCATCTTTTACATGAAATTCTTCAAATTATTTATCAATTTTAAAACGTATGCAAGTTCTGTATCAAAACGTTCAGGTCATTCATATTTGTACTTTTAGCATATATAAACTTTACGTCATTTAAGATTTTACGAATTCTTGCGATCTTTCTCACAAAATTCTATAAATACTTTGTACACTTTTGAAACTTATGCAAACTTGGTATCAAAACGTTCAGCATGTTCAGAACATTATTTTTTATATTCATACATTTTACGAAATTTAAGATTTTTCGCAATTTCTGCGATATTTTTTATGAAATTCTTTAAATTCTTTGTGAGCTTTAAAACTTTAGCAAGTTTGGTATCAAAACGTTCAGGACATTCATGCTTGAACTTTTGGCATTCATATATTTTATGCATTTTAACACTTTTTTCAATTTTTCAAGAAATTCAAGAAATTCTTTGTGCATTTTCTATAAATTATGGAAGTTTGGCTTCAAAACGTTCAGCAGAATCAGGAGATTTTTCAGCAATTAAAGCAAACTGCTTCAGCATCTTCAGCAACCACATCCAGCAATCCTTCACACTAGGATTATCGAAGGTAATGTAACTTTTCTAGATATGTTTTACATTCAGTATTTATAACAATAAAATAAGATTATTGTAATCCAGTGATAAAAATTAACAACAAAAAAGAAGGAAATGAAAGAAAAAAGCTGTTTCTGTTCATTCTTTACCTGAAGTTGCTCTCGCTGTACCGTGAACCGCCTCCATGGTGGGACTTTGTCCTGGACTCCACAGACAAAAAGTTTGTGATGTCGGGGAAGACGAGGGCGTGACTCCTCTGCACCACGTCTGGAGGAGCTGCACCTCCTCTCTCTTTTCCTCCCTCAGCCCCAAACGTGACCTCTCTCTCCTCCGCCTTGTGTCTCGACTCCAACGTTCCCGAGCTCAGCTCGCGTTTGGATCCCTCCTGACCACCAAAAGACGTCGGCGAGGGGAGCCGAGCGTCCTCCTCACACTCCTCTGGGGTGGTGGGGCCCTGATGGAGGTCTCCCAGCTCTACATCTAAGGTGGTTTGGCCCGTCTCTGTGGTGATGCTGATGCTGATGTCGGGGCTGCACTCGGTCGCCCCCGCCGCGGCCACGTTGGCGAAAGACGAGCTGGGGTCCCACGGGGACTGCTCCGAGGACAGGATGTGTCTCTGCCACCTGAAGTCCGCCTCGTTGATCTCCATGGACTCGCGGGTCGACTCGGATCCTTCTCTGAGGTCATCCAGCCGTCTGAGGATGAGGCGAGCCTGCAGCGACAGACTGAGCAGTTACTGCATGTGGCTTTGAGCCGCTCGCTCTGCAGTCAAGTATTAAACGTCAGGTGAAGCTCCAGGAGCTGATTCCAGAACAGAAACAGTTCTTCAGGCTGCTTGTATTTCTGAGTTATACGACAGCGTGTTAGGGCCTCCATAGAGATAAGAAAATAGATACATTTATAAGAATAAACTCCTGGAATTAGGAGTAAAAGAGTCAATATTTGATGATAACATCATCAAATATTGAGAATTTATGAGGTTAAAATCTTCGATTTATGAAGAAATAACTAAGAAAATATGAAGAACAAAAACAGAACTAAACTAGAGTCGTGTTACAGTATTAGATAAATAAAGCACATTGTCCTTCATTCACTTTTGGTTTCACAAATCAGAAAACTCTTTCAGTGAATTATTGTTGTTTTATCAATAAATGAAGCATTAAAAATAATTTGCAGCAAACTGGGTCTTTTCAGAAGAAGATTCTAGATTACACTAGTTTATTCTCATAAAAACATTCTTCTCAAAATTTTAGAACTTTATTCTTTTAAAATTGCAATTTACCTTCTCTTTATTTTACAACTTCATTCTTGTAAAATTACAAATGTGTCCTCGTTATTTTACATCTATTTTCATGAAATACTGACTTTTTTCTCAAATTTAACGACTATTCTCGCAAAATTACGACTTTAAGAATCAGAATTTAAGACTTTATCCTCGTAAAATTCTGAATACTCTCAAAAATTGTGGAATTTTATGCTTATAAAATTACGTTTTTCTTTTATTTTGTGACTTCATTCTCATAAACAACACTTCTTTCTACAAATTTCACAACTTTTTCTGGTAATTTTATGACATTTTTTCTGACAAATTTATACTCCGAAGAATTCTGACTTTCTCATAATTTTATGACATTTTTCTCATAATCTACAACTTTATTCACATAAAATTATAACTTTTTTCTCTTCATTTTATTTTTTTTAATATAAATTTTACGACATCTTTTCTCATAATTTATTTTATTCTTGCAAATGTTCCAGCTCCGTCTCACTTTTTGACAGTTTTATCCTCAAGATTTAGCATTTTTTTCAGATATTGTACAACTTTATTTTTTATGAAATTACAACTTTTTTCATGACTTTTTTTTACATACAATTAGGATTTTGTTCTCTTTGTTTTACATCTATTCTCTTAAAAGTAATTTACAAAGTTACAACTTTATTCTCATAAAATTGTGAGTTTTTCTCAGAAGTGGTGTGACTTTATTCTTATAAAATGGCAATTTTTTTAAACTTAATTTAACAACTGCATTCTTGTAAAATTACAAATTTGTTTTCATTATTTTACATCTATTTTCACGAAATTTACAAAAAATTATGACTAACTCAAGAATCATAATTTAAGACTATCATCATAAAATTCTGAATTTTTTCTCAAAAATTGTGCAATTTTATTCTTATAAAATCAAAACTTTTTTCTCTTATTTTGTGACTTCATTTTTCTACAAATTTTATGAGTTTTCTCGTAAAATTATTACCTTTTCTCTTACAACTTTATACTCCAAAGAATTCTGACTTTCTCATAATTTTATGACAATGTTCTCAAAATGTATAACTTTGTTCATGTGAAATCACAACTTTTTTTCTCTTAATTTTACTTTTTTTTTATAAATTTTACAACTTCTTTTCTCATAATTTAAAAATAAAATTATGACTTTGTTCTCTTTATTTTACATCTATTCTAACTTTATTTTAATAAAATTTCGACTTTTTTCCCGTTTTGTTTTATTCTTGTAAAATTACAACTTTTTCCTTTTAATATACGACTTTACTCTCATAAAATTATGACTCTTCTCATAATTTAAGACTTTCTCATAAAATTATGACTTTGTCCTCAGAAGTGGTATAATTTTATTCTCAGAAAATTTTTACTTTTTTCTCTTTATTTTAACAATTTTTTGTTAACTCAATTTTTTCTCTTTATTCTCGACTTTATTCTCATTAAACTATAACTGTTTATAGCTAATTTTATGACTTTAAACTGCAAAAAACAATGATTTTTCTTCCAATTTATGACTATTCACATAAAGTTACAACTTTTTTCTTATAATAAATGATTTTATTTTAGCAAAATTATGATGTTTCTTTCATAATTTTGCAACTTTATTCTCGTATTTTTTCTTTTTTTTTTAAAGTAGCCCTAATACTCCGTCGTAGAGTTAAAAAACTTTGCTGCATATTTCAACTCAAAGTAAAGAAACATTATTTTAAAACAATAAATATCTAAAACCAAACAAAAAAATCTAAATGTTCCAGCAGAAAATTCAACTTTATGCTACATGATAAAGATTTCCTGCTGTGCGTTTGAAGCGTTTGCATCTGTGTAATGTGTCGTTGGCGTCCCGTCGTCGGCGTACCTGCTCCGGCTGGATGCTCCGCCCCTGCGACAGTTCATCCAGCGCTCCGAGGAGCGCACAGGCGCAGGACACGGAGGAGAAACACGCCTCGATGCCTCCCTTCACGCAGGCCTCGGTCATGCCGTCCATCACTCTGACACACCAAGGAAAGACCTAGAATGATTCTAAAACTTTAGTTTAAATGAATCCCAGAGAGCTGCTCACAGCTTCAGCAGGTCCAGGTGAGACTTCCTCTTGGAGAAGGAGCGCTTCCTGGTTTCGGGTTCAGCGACACAAGGCCCGGCCAGGTCGTAGAGTCGCTGCGGACTGCCCAGAATCTAAGACCAGAACCAGACGCACATGAATATTAATGATCCACAACGTGACGTCTCCCTCTAGATCCGGTGTGTCCCACCTCCTTCATGATGCGGATGGCCTCGGTCCGGTGCTGAGGAGGCGGATACAGCAGGATCCGGTGATACAGCGACTGCAGCACCGGCTTCATCGACTCCACGCAGCTCACCAGCCGGACCAGCTCGGCTGCGATGTAACAAACTGTCCGAACCACAGGAGCGATCCGGGCCGGAGCGCTGGAGGAGCAGCCGGACCCGCGGCCCTGATCCGACACTCCTCCACTGGAAGGCTCCGCCTCCTGAGCCAGTCCTGAGGAAGCAGGAAAACCAATTCAGTTCAATCCAACGTGTCCATAAAGAGTCCGTTTAGGTAGAAGAACTTTAAGTTTTTGTATTTCATGAGTATAAATCTTTAAGCACAACCTTGTTGAGGAAAGCATCACTTTTCTTCTGCTCTTATTTAAACCTAAAATGACCTTTAGGAGTCAAAGTTTAAGCAGTAAAACTGAAGGAACTCATCCTTAACTAGAGGTTTTATGGCAAATTAAACACCAATAATCGTGTTTTTAACATGTTCTTGAGGCGTTTTTCTAACATTAAATTTGCATTTCTGAGTATTTCTTTCATCAAATCATCATCAATCGGATAAAAAAAAGGTTGTAGTTGTGTAAAATCTACAATCGATGGGCTGCATTCTGATGCAGACAAACAGATCCGTGAACGTCCTCGTCTTCTGTCTGCGTAGGGCCATTTTTGTTATCTTGAGGATGTGAGGGGCTCTGTGTAAGCAAAGGGATGATGGGAAGTGCGGGCAGGCTTACAGCATGGTAACGCCCAAAATTTAGAGGCGAATTTCTACTGAACAGCTGCTGCTCTGCAGAAACTATGTCCTAGAAAACAAGACATTTCTTGATTTTAGGCTTGAATCTTGAGGAACGTCACAATTTGATCATGAAAAAAATATCAATGCACCTTTTTTTTTTTTTTTTAAGAAACGTTTCTCTTTACTACGAGACACTACACCAATATGACTTTTCTCCACCAAAGCGCATTTTTAAGTAAAGACCAGATCAATAAACTTGTTTAACTTTTATTGAGAACATAAAAATTCCGACATGAAACATTTCCTTTGATAATCAAAAATCTTTCACTTCATTCACTCATTTAGACCCCTTTTGTGTGCTCTTCATAAATGTCAGAGTGAAAAACGCTTCACGTTAAGTTCCACTTGTTGCTTTTACTTAAAATCACATTCATTTTTTGGTTATCGAATATTTAAAAAATATTTAAAATATTTTTCCTAAATGAAAAGACCAGAAGGAACACTTTTACAACAGATCAAAAGATGATCGGAGTTCGACTTTAAGGATTAAGATTGTATCTGCGTCCTAAACTGGAAGAGGAAGTTGGTTCTACAAAAAGGAACCTGATAGTCAAAGGTTACAATTCTTCTTTATTTATTTTTTTGTGGAAATTCTAGGAATGACTGAGATTAAAGAACATCATTTGGAAGATTTGAAACGGAAATTTTTGAGATAAAAAGGAGATATTTTACTTTGGTGCAAGGATTGGAAAAATCGGCTTCATTTACTAATGAGAACAACAGATCTTTCTTTATTTTTTTTTACTTTTCTTTCATTTTTACAATAAATCAAATGTTTAAAGTGGGAATATTCACTGAATCTACTGATCATGTCTCCTTTCTTGCATATAAGAACCATAAAACTCTCCTCTTCCTGTCAATCTTCACCTCAAACATCTGAGAAAGTGGCGTCTGCTACTGCAGTCATGAAGTCATCCGTCTGTCGTTCCAGTCTCCTAAAACCAACAGGGTTTCCACTCATTCCATCTACCTTGACTGAACCTCTCGGAGAGCCGATCTCGATCCGGCGCCCCCAGGCTGTGATGGGAGGTGATGGTTTTGTCGTTGACCGGATTCCCCATGATGGCCACCAGGGACGGACACAGCTGCTTCCTAGGAGGAGGAAAACCGCCAGTTTTTAGGCTCCAAAAGACAGTTTGAAATAGTGAAAACGTGATTACAAGTTTAAGAGTTTAATAAACAGATTTAGATCTTCAGTTACAGATGAATAAACTTTTGTTCCTGTTCAAATATAAACATTTTTCAATTCTAGTGATCAAAACTTACTATAAAAAGTTTGTTTTAAGCTAATGCAGACTCCTTTTTCAATTATTTACACACATTTCCTCACAACTTGTGAAGATTATTGCTTAATTACAACATCTTACCACACAAGATCAGTGAAGCTTCTGGACAGATGCATTGTGGGAGGACAGCTGCTGAGCATGGAGAGGATGCACTCAAGGTAGAGCAGCTGCAGCAGCTGGTTTTCACTGAGAAATAAATTAAAAAAAAATTTAAACGATGCAGTTTAAGAGGTTTTATACAGGAAAAATTATTTTAAATTAAAAAAAGCAAAAACTTTGATTTTATAAGAAGAAAACAAGACCTGTCCACCGACTCCAGTTTTTCACAAAAGACGGTCAGAACCATCACCACGTCTTCACACAAAGCCTGGCTGGTGGGAGAAATGTCTGCAAACACACAACCCAACAAGGTGAACTCCAGCAGAATATCAGACAATAAAAAAGTCATTCGTTCTGCTGGTCCGTCTTGTTCCACTTTGAGAGATGCGATTAATCGACCTGATCGGTTCGGCTGAACGGAAACATCATCTCCACTTCAGCCCCTAGATTAGTCATTCTGCTGTGCAGCTTACTAAAATTAAGGAAACTTTACATTTGTTTTCCAAACTATAAAGAAGTTTTTTTAATAAACTAAAAAGCAAAATAAATCAGTTTTTATTTTTCCTTCTTTCACCTGTAGGTGGCGCTAAAAGGTGAAATCACTCTGCCTTATTTAAGCTGTTTTTGCTGTCATTAGATGTACGTAAACACAAAAACTTTAACTTTTTATGGTTTGTGACAATTAAAGATGCAGATTTCTGCTAAAAACCAACATTAAATCCTAGAGATTTTGCTTCTCCGTCTCAATAATTGAGCTTCCGCCCATTCCTGCTGCTGAAAGGAGAAAATTCTGCACCAAACACGGAGGAACGGGACGTCACAGCTTTAGATAGCACAAAGTGAAAGGAAGGACGGACCTCGTTTCTGCAGAGGGGGGGCAGCGGCCTCGTCTCCTTCAGCTCCCTGCGGAGGACAACACGGCAGAAAGTTTGGTTTATTTACAAAGTTTGACTTTCCAAAGTACAAAAAGAATTAAAAAGGTTGCCAGGTTGGGTGTTCAAGTCAAAGCTGCATAAACAGAAAATGTTCGTGTTCACTTTGAATTCTGACTAAAAAAGACGCAATTAAACTCATTTTTTTTGCCCAATTTCCATCCAAAACCAAGTTTTTGGGTTCATCTGAAAAAATTTTCACAGAGCCGGTGATTTTATTTTAAAAAGTTTATGTTTTATTAGAATAATTATAAACTCTGGCAATAAGATTCATAATTATTGTATTTTTTTTTTTTAAACATGTTTATTTCATAAAATCTTTCTTTTTTGTTCCATTTTTGCATCCCGCCTGACCTCCTGCCTGTGCCGCAGCTGCAGCGCCATGTCTCCGAGTATCTGGCTCAGCGTGGCTCTCACGGCGGTGTTGATGCTGCGCTGGTGACAGCTGGACATGTAGGTCTCGATGCAGACCTGCAGGCACAGGGACACGCACGCGCTCCATCAGAGCTACGTCCTAAACACAGCAGAGCTCCACAGACTCGGATACGTCAGGGAGGTTCGTGGGAAGTTTCCATGGCGCAACAGGTTGCCATGGTGACGTCTAAGAAACAGGGTGCGTCATCACTGTTTCCACTTCCACCAAAGGTCACAGTGTGAGCATCTGCTAAAACATCCACTAAAAGGAAAAAAATGTTTCAACCTGTACCACAGTTCTAGTGTTTTCACAAAGTGTTATAAAGGTTTTGATTGGTTTAGGTGATGAGAAGTTCTGAGTGAATAACTCTTGGGACTCCTAACCATCAGAACTGGACAAAAAGAAAAGATCAAATGAGTGGAGACCGAGAAACAAAAAGGAAAAATTCTCAATCGATCCTGTTTGACACAAGTTATGGTGGGAAAATAAGTTAGAAAAAAATCTGAAATATTGGATTCATGCATTTATTCCCAAATCCAGAAGCTCAAAGATGCTAAAAATAAGAACAAATACAGTCAGTCTTGGTAAGATTTAATTAAAAATATAAAAGCATGCTGGGAAACTTCACACCACCTGATCCTGATTGATGAGAAGAAATCCAGGATTTATTAGATTTCAAACGTGTAAAATAAAACATGTAAAACACTACAAAATAATGCAAATAAAATAAAATGTAAAAAAAATATCTAAAAATTAAATAAAATAATAATAATAATAATAAAAATGTAACTAAAAAAAATAAATAAATTACATTAAAAAATAAAATAAAATGTAAAAATAAATAAATAAATAAAAATTAAAAGATTCTCAGTTAAACTGAACTCAAAAATAAATATTTAAAAATAGGGATAGTCAGAATTATATGTTTATTTAGGCCTTTCCCTCCAATCGTAGAACCTCAAACACTTCAGGAAAAATCTATTGTAATTTAAAGCATTTTTTATGCTAAAAAATAGGGGGGAGTATTGGTGATACGATACGTATCCTGATCTCACAATACGATACGTATCGCAATATATTCCGAGAGTACTACCTTTACTGAAGTTAAGGTTCAAAATAAAAGTGACACGATGATGGACGCTGATAAATATTTAAAATATCGTCGTCAGCATTTTAAATCAATACAAGTATCGCTAAACGAAATATCGCGATATATCGCCAAATCGATTTTTCCCTACAACCCTACCAAAAACCATCAAAAATAACCTTTTTTACAATCTTATTCTATATGTCGGCAATATTTTATAAACTCTAAGAACACGTTTTAGTAGAAATGTGCAAATCATCTAAAAGACAAACCTCAAAGTCTACAATGGCTAAGATTTGATTTATGAAATACAATCCTCTATGTACTGCTGACTGAGGCCGACTGCCTGGGACGAGGTTTTACTGATAGTGGAGCGTTGCTGACAACCTTTCCAGTCACTCTGAGTTATGATCCAACACAAGCGCACACACCAGATGGCCAGGCGCATTAACTCAGCCCGCTGGCCAACTTTATGAGCTGTTAATGGACATCAAACATCACCTGCCTCCAGGGGCTCCTGCTGTCCCGACGCCATGATTAAATACTACGTGTAAATAACTGTTCTGTAAACCTCTCCAGTGCTGTCATGCATTCAGCAACTTTCCTAAATGACCACTCTGACATCACTGGAGGAGTCAGACATTTGTTGGGAAATGGTTGACCAGTCAGAGATCAGTATTTTGACCCAATTGTCTAAATACTCTCTTTTCTAATCAAACTGTTGTTCCTGTTTCACTACGGAGGAACAGAAACGTGTCAGACGGCGGCAATTCCAGTGTTTGTGTTGCTCTTTCTAGGAAATCTATTAGTTTATTTATGTAAAACAG
>NC_050526.1:18255449-18257619 GCF_002922805.2 Oryzias melastigma
TTCCTGTTTCACTACGGAGGAACAGAAACGTGTCAGACGGTGGCAATTCCAGTGTTTGTGTTGCTCTTTCTAGGAAATCTATTAGTTTATTCATGTAAAACAGACTCATAGTCCATAAGGTAAAAGCTGTAACGTGTCTCGTTCTGACATCCAGGAACGAAAAACTTTTAGCTTAATTCCAAAGATATATTGATCGTAAGCAATAAAGTTCTCCATTTGCTATCCTGCAGTAGTTTTTTTAATTGAAGTTTAACGTTGGTATTATTTGGGTCATGTGTAACATGCTGGTCCAATAGGAGAGCGGTAAATTCCAAGATGGCAGCAGACATGACAAGCTGTCCAGAGGAGAAAAAGATGAAAACATGGTGATACAAGGGTGTTAAGGGAGAAAAATACTGGATTTTATGGTTAAGAAATTGAGATTTTTTTGTTACTGAAGTGAATTTTGATAAAACAGCTGATTTATCATTTTATTTTATTATTTTTTTTACATTTTGTATTCATGTTTCTGACAAAAACTGTAGGATATCTTCTTGAGAACTTTTAACCCAAAGCCCAGAGAGTAAAATCTAAAGAAAAATACATTTAAAATGTCGTTCCTAAAATCCTTTTCTAGGTTCACCTTATGGCCTATCAGTTGTGGTGTACCACAGGGCTTAGTGCTTGGTCCACTTCAGTTTAGTCTTTAAATGTTTCCATCGGTTTCCATTATTAGGCACCAAATATTTCCTTATGTGGATGATACACCGCTATTCTTATCTATTAAACCAGATGTCCCACTTTTTACTAAACTTCATCTAGATCTGATAGATTTAAATTTTTAGGTAACAATAAGCAGTAATCACACTGGATGGCATTCATTTTTTCTCCAGTCCTACTGAAAGAAAACATTTCTGATTCGTTACCTCTCACATACATCAATTTTTTTAATGTCCTTTCATCAAACACTATTGCAGGGCGCTGAAGCTTATCCTGACACTATGGACGTAAACGTCTATTTTTTTAAATACTAAAAATCTAAACCACTGGATCTTAATGAGGGGAATTCCAGCTGTTCTACCTGAGCGATCCTCAGGATGGAGCTTCCATTGATGTCAAAGTTTGGTGAGTAAGTGATGCACAGCAGGACCTGAAAAACAAAAAGATACAAACTGTTATACAGCCTGTTATGTAACCCATCTGTTCTGTAAAATATGGAAAAACTAGTGTCGTCATGCCATTAATTTGTAGCGCAATTAATAAATCAGGAACTGCGATTCATTGATTTTAATTGCAATTTTTCACTCTAATGATTGTTGTTAAAAGCCTAATTCTGTTTACTGACCATGTTTTTTTAATCGAACCTTTATTTAACCAGGTGAAACGCATTGAGATAAGGATCTCTTTTTTAAAACGTTAACCTAAGAGTGATCTGGCCAAGATGGAAATACTGCCAGATTGGGCTGGTTTTTGCTCAAGTTGGGCGTTTTCTCGTCCAACCTGGCAACACTGCAAACATATACACTGCAAACGTAAATTCAAACTCTTTACTGTACACATTGAAAAAAAACTGCAACAAAAGTATCAATCTAATCCTGTTAGTATCAATATGTCACCTTGGTATCAATACTATCAATACTCAGATTGATCCGCCCTCCTCAGGTTGCAGCAGTCTTTAACCCAATTTTAAAGAGATTATGCTTTCGAGGCAACTATCAATGTGTTGTCCTTTCAGCCTATAAGATGATTTTTTTTTACTAAATACATGACAAACCCCAATGAACACTCCTCGTCTCTATGGAGGCTTTTGTGGCTCATAATTCATAATAAAAGTCAATACTGGAAATCCTTTTTCATTTTCCCAATTTACCTGCATTACTTGAAAGCAACTATCACAATGGCTTTTTCTTTTTCATCTCATTCTTTGACATAATTAAAATATTAAAGAAAAAGGTATTTGATATTTCATTTTCAAAAAGTTCTCTAGTAAATTTGTACCAAAATGTAATTAGAAATACCAAATGTGAAAATTAAAATGGATTAACAGAAATGCTTTTTCATTTTCAAAATGTAACTGCATTACTTGTCTCTTAAATAAAAAAAGATGATGTTCAGTGACAAAGATGCTTCTTCTTTTCTTTATCATTTTAATTATGTCACAGAATGAACGATGTTCAAGATGAAAATGGAA
>NC_050526.1:18261164-18261726 GCF_002922805.2 Oryzias melastigma
CGCAACAGGTTGCCATGGTGACGTCTAAGAAACAGGGTGCGTCATCACTGTTTCCACTTCCACCAAAGGTCACAGTGTGAGCATCTGCCAAAACATCCACTAAAAGGAAAAAAATGTTTCAACCTGTACCACAGTTCTAGTGTTTTCACAAAGTGTTATAACAGCTTTGAGTGGTTTAGATGATGAGAAGTTGTGAGTGAATAACTCTATAGGCTTTATTGGGACTCCTAACCATCAGAACTCGACAAAAAGAAAAGATCAAATGAGTGGAGACCGAGTAACAAAAAAGAAAAATTCTAAATCGATCATGTTTGACACAAGTCATGGTGGGAAAATAAGATAGAATGGGTAGAAAAAACAAAAAAAAAAATCTGAAATATTGGATTCATACATTTATTCCCAAATCCAGCTGCTCAAAGATGCTAAAAATAAGAACAAATACAGTCAGTCTTGGTAAGATTTAATTAAAAATATAAAAGCATCTGCTGGGAAACTTCACACCACCTGATCCTGATTGATGAGAAGAAATCCAGGATTTACTAGATTACAAACGTGTAAAATA
>NC_050526.1:18261961-18286209 GCF_002922805.2 Oryzias melastigma
ATTCTCAGTTAAACTGAACTCAAAAATAAATATTTAAAAATAGGGATAGTAAGAATTTGATGTTTATTTAGGCCTGTCCCTCCAATCGCAGAACCTCAAACACTTCAGGAAAAATCTATTGTAATTTAAAGCATTTTTTATGCTAAAAACATAAAGGGAAATATCTGTGATACGATACATATCCTGATACACGTCTAACAATACGATATGAATCGCGATAAATTCCAAGACTTGACCTTAACAGACAAACCTCAAAGTCTACAATGACTAATATTTGAATGATGAAATACAATCCTCTATGTACCGCTGACTGAGGCCGACTGCCTGGGACGAGGTTTTACTGATAGTGGAGCGTTGCTGACAACCTTTCCAGTCACTCTGAGTTATGATCCAACACAAGCGCACACACCAGATGGCCAGGCGCATTAACTCAGCCCGCTGGCCAACTTTATGAGCTGTTAATGGACATCAAACATCACCTGCCTCCAGGGGCTCCTGCTGTCCCGACGCCATGATTAAATACTACGTGTAAATAACTGTTCTGTAAACCTCTCCAGTGCTGTCATGCATTCAGCAACTTTCCTAAATGACCACTCTGACATCACTGGAGGAGTCAGACATTTGTTGGGAAATGGTTGACCAGTCAGAGATCAGTATTTTGACCCAATTGTCTAAATACTCTCTTTTCTAATCAAACTGTTGTTCCTGTTTCATTACGGAGGCACAGAAACGTGTCAGACGGCGGCATTTCCAGTGTTTGTGTTGCTCTTTCTAGGAAATCTATTAGTTTATTCATGTAAAACAGACTCATAGTCCATAAGGTGAAAGCTGTAATGTGTCATCTCGTTCTGACATCCAGGAACTAAAAACTTAGTTTAATTCCAAAGATACATTGTAAGCAATAAAATTCTCCATTTGCTATCCTGCAGTAGATTGTTTTAATTGAAGTTTAAAGTTGGTATTATTTGGGTCATGTGTAACGTGCTGGTCCAATAGGAGAGCGGTAAATTCCAAGATGGCAGCAGACATGACAAGGTGTCCAGAGGAGAAAAAGATGAAAACATGGTGATGCAAGTGTGTTAAAGGAGAAAAATACTGGATTGGAAAATATTCAGAGGAGAATTTTTGTTACTGAAATTAATTTTGATAAATAAAACAGTTGAATTTTTTTTTTTTTTTGTTTCTGACAAAACTGTAGGATATCTTAAGAACTTTTAACCCAAAGCCCAGAGAGTAAAATCTAAAGAAAAATACATTTAAAATGTCGTTCCTAAAATCCTTTTCTAGGTTCACCTTATGGCCTATCAGTCATGGTGTACCACAAGGCTTAGTGCTTGGTCCACTTCAGTTTAGCCTTTAAATGTTTCCATCGGTTTCCATTATTAGGCAGCAAATATTTCCTTATGTGGATGATACACCGCTATTCGTATCTATTAAACCAGATGTCTCACTTTTTACTGAACTTCGTCTAGATCTGATAGATTTAAATTTTTAGGTAACAATAAGCAGTAATCACACTAGATGGCATTCATTTTTCTCCAGTCCTACTGAAAGAAAAAACTTAATTCATAAATACATTAATTTTTTTTAATTTCCTTTCATCAAGCACTATTGCAGAAGCTTATCCTGATACTATGGACATAAACACTGCTACATTTCCAGTCTATAAAAAAAAAATCTAAGAGGACCCATAAAGTAAAATGTCTATTTTTTGCAATACTAAAAATCTAAACCACTGGATCTTAATGAGGGGAATTCCAGCTGTTCTACCTGAGCGATCCGCAGGATTGAGCTTCCATTGATGTCAAAATTTGGTGAGTAAGTGATGCACAGCAGGACCTGAAAAACAAAAAGAGATACAAACTGTTATACAGCGTGTTATGTAACCCATTTTTTAGCCTAATGACTGTTGTTGAAGCCTAATTCTGTTAACAGACGATGTTTTTTTAATCCAACCTTTATTTAACCAGGTGAAATCCGTTGAGATAAGGATCTCTTTTTTAAAAGGTTAACCTAAGAGTGATCTGGCCAAGATGGAAATACTGCCAGATTGGGCTGGTTTTTGCTCAAGTTGGGCATTTTCTCGCCCAATCTGGCAACACTGCAAACGGAAGTTCAAACTCTTTACTGTACGCATTGAAGAAAAACTGTAACAAAAGTATCAATCTAATCCTGTTAGTATCAATATGTCACCTTGGTATCAATACTATCAATACTCAGATTGATCCTCCCTCCCCAGGTTGCAGAAGTCTTTAACCCAATTTTAAAGAAACTATGATTTCCAAGACACTATCAATGTGTTGTCCTTTCAGTCTATAAGATGATTTTTTTTCACTAAATACATGACAAACCCCAATGAACACTCCTCATCAATATGGAGGCTTTTGTGGCTCAATTCATAATAACAGTCAATACTGGAAATCCTTTTTCATTTTCACAATTGACCTGCATTACTTGCAAGCAACTATCACAATGGCTTTTTCTTTTTCATCTCATTCTGTGACATAATTAAAATAATAAAGAAAAGGGTATTTAATATTTCATTTTCAAAAAGTTATCTAGTAAATTTGTACCCAAATTCAATTAGAAATACCAAATGTGAACATTAAAATGGATTAACAGAAATGCCTTTTCATTTTCACAACGTACCTGCATTACTTGTCTCTTAAATAAATTAAAAAAAATGATGTTCAGTGACAAAGATGCTTCTTCTTTTCTTTATCATTTTAATTATGTCACAGAATGAACGATGTTCAAGATGAAAATGGAAAAGTCATTCAGAGAATAGATTTTTATTTTATTTAAGAGACAAGTAATGCAGTTCATTACGAAAATGAAAAAGCATTTCTGTTAATTTATTTTAATTTAATATTTCTAATTGAATTTTGGTACAAATTTACTAAAGAACTCTTTGAAAATTAAATTTAAAATTCAATTTTCTTTATTATTTTAATTAAGTTATAGAATGAGCGATGTTGAAGAAGAAAAAGAAAAAGCTATTCTGATAGTTGCTGTTTAATTTCATTAAAGAGACAAGTAAAGAAGGTACATCGTGAAAATGAAAAAGCATTTCCAGAATTTACTTTTTTTTTAAATTATGAGTTAAAGTTAAAGTTAAAGTCCCACTATTTGTCACGCACCTAGGTGTGTGAAATTTGTTCTCCGCATTTGACCCATCCCCTGGGGGAGCGGTGAGCTGCAGACACAGCCGCGCTCGGGAACCATTTGGTGGTTTAACCCCCCAGTCCAACTCCTTAGTGCTGAGTGCCAAGCAGAGAGGCACTGGGTCCCATTTTTAAAGTCTTGGGTATGACTCGGTCGGGATATGAACCCATGACCTTCCAATCTCAGGGCGGACACTCTACCACAAGGCCACTGAGCTGAGTCACAAACGCTTCCATACATCCCAGCCTCTCACACTGCAAAGCACTTCAGCAAAAGTGAGCGAGTCAAGAGAACTTCTTTATTCACAAAAAGCAGCGCTAACTTTCGTCAACCATAAATATAAAAATCTAAGGGATGTAGTATTTCTGTCAGGGTAAAATCCTCAGCATAAACTAACTAAATCACTATTTTTATGGGGTTTAATCAATGGCTCATAGCTTTGATTGTCAGGTTAGACAGGTTTACCTTCATCACTTCCACCTGCAGATCTTCATGCAGAGAAGGCGTGACCCTGATGGCCTCCAACATCTGGCTGAGCATCTGTTTCTCCAGGACCTCCGTCTCCATAGAAACACCCCCCATGAACCTGTCGTCACACAGCAGCTTCTGATTGGACAGAAACACAGAGATTCAGATTAAAGGGAAACCTTCAGTAATATTTCAAGATTTTCTTTTTTTGTTTTGAGAGTTCAGTTGCATTTTGAAGTACCTGCATGCCCGCGAGCGCAGTCTGGCCCAGTTTGGTGTTTTTAGACTCCAGAGCCATCTGAAGAGGCAGCAGACAGCGCTCGCTGAGGAGGGAGAAACAAATCAATGTCCTCAATGACAGAAAAGTTCGGTGTGTCCAACGTTTCTAGAGATCCTCTTTCAGGTCACATTTCAGCGATAAGTCAACCTTGATCAACACATTTATGTTATGCAGTTACAAAGTTTTCATTAAAATATTTGACCCTTTTCTTTAACAGAGAATTGCCTCAAATGTGTCAAGAATCAAGAAACCTCGACAAATAACCATATAAGTGAGGGCTTTTCTTTTTAGCGATGGATATGCTTCATGTTGATCCGGATCCTAGAATAGTTAGGACATGATCTGCTCAGCGGATCTCTTCACTTCTTGGGATGATCCAAAAGACTGAATTAAAAGATATGAAATCACGGCTGAGGCAGCGACGATTCATCAGAGCGATTGTCCTCATCAGATTCTACCGACCACAGAGACTCTGTGTAAGATCGTTTCTGACATTTGCTGCAGATCTGGTTGGATTACGGAGTCAGAATGAGGCCAAAAAACAAAAATAAACTCCTCGTTTGCTGGTTTTGTTTTTATTATTGTGAAACACAAATAGGAGCAAATTTAGAAAACACAATAGGTAAATGTCATAATTACTGGATAGCCACCTGTCCAATAAAAAAAAGGATGTAACAGATTATTTTTTTCAAAGATCACCAGAAATGTGTGCTTTTTTTTAAAAGAAAAACTATAAGTTATAATCTTCAACTTTGATCTTTTATTTAAAAGGAATCATTTCTGATCATTAGAGGGGACACATGATCAGATCCAGCTAACAGAATGAAATGTGAGAAGAGTGAAATGAGAGGTAAAGTTCTGCAATTACTCTATAAACGCTGCAATTTTCATTCCCTCTATTCTGTATTGTCGATTTTTCATTTTCATGTTTCTGTTTGGTGCAGTGAGATCCATGTGTTGTACCTCTCTCCCACCCCGCGGATTCCAGGTGGCTCATTTATGCACCTGAGGTTTCTTTTTTCCCCAGAATCTGTTTTTTTAGGAGTTTTTCCTCACCGATAAGGAGAGTTTAAGGGAAGGGATCCAAGTTTACCCAAAATCTGTGTAGTTTAGCAATCAGATATTGTTTATATTCTATGACTGACTTTGTGTTTTTGTACAATTTCTGGTGTGAAGCCCATTGAGACAACTGTATTGTGATATTAGGATAAAAACAATACAACTGAAAATAGCTGGATTATTTGAATACATTTGAATTTTACTGTCTCTATTCAAGCAAGCAAAGTGTATTCAAAACTGTTCCCACTAAAGTTTTTTTGTCTTCGCCTCGGTGAGAGCAGAGTGTAGACTGATTCTCCTCATGTATTTCCATTTTCTCCTCCTCTGCAAACAGACAGTTTTATTGTACCTGCACTTGTTCCAATGACAATTAGGTTCATAAGTGCTACTCATCAGGTCAGAAACTACACAAAAAACAAAACGTATTCAAGGTAAAATAAGCATGAAATTGTAAAGTCTTTCCAACATAAAAACTCCTTTATTTAAAAGCCTGCAGAAATATGTTTGTCCTTTAAAAAGCTTCAATAAAGAACAGAAACAGAAACAAAGTCTCTCAGAGACTGGAAGATGTTTAAAATGTTTGGAAGGTTTTTTGTTTTTTAATGGGAATGGTGGAAGTCTACTGAAGCCTAGAGATGACATAACATTTGTGAATGAATTCTAAGCTGAACTGGGAGTCTGTGGAGTGAAGCTGAAGCTGCAGTGATGTGTGAACTTTTGCTGCTGTGGGTTAAGAAGACGAACAGAGCAGATCTGACCAGGAGGCAGGAAAAGGTCCGTTTGGCTCAAGCAAGAAAAACCATCACGGCGTGAAGAAATCAAGGCATGAAGAATCGCTACTACTGACGAAAGAGAACCAATGTGGAGACTCAGCAGAAGAGTCTTCTTCTCAAGAGCATCTATGAATGAAGAAAACTTGCAAAATGAATGGTTTCAGTTTTAGATATGGATAAAAACAAGAAGATCCAAAGTATTCCATAAACTCCTCCATGTCTTTTGTGTATTTCTGTTGCAAAGAGATAAATATCTAAGCAATAAAAACACAAATAATGGGAATAAATATGTTGAACTCACCGAAGTTGAGACGCTGAGATTTTTCTTGATCCTCTCTGAGACTCCAGAGTTTCTGCAGTTCGCAAAAAGATAAAAAAAAAAAAGTACAAAGTGAAACGTGGGACCAATTATCAAAAACTCTGCAATTTGTTACAATTAAAAAATATTAATTTTAATCAAACTAAATGTTTAAGTTGCGTAAGTCAAATTTTTACTTTGATGAAGACTAATAGTTTTAAATTACAGAACTTTTGTTGATTGATCCAATGTTTCACTTTTTACAGTAAAATACGGTGAGAAACGCAAAACAGGAATTAAAAATATAATTTTTTTTCTTTTAGAACAATTACATGGAGTTCTCTTTGTGAAAAACCCAAACTTTTCAAAAGTTTTGACTTTTAAAAATAATTCTTTCAGAGTAAAACTAAAAAATAACCAGAGAAATTTTGCTTTAAAAACACACTTCATTTCAATAGGAAATATAAATTTAAAATGTTTTATTTATAAGATTTTCAATACATTTTATTTCTAGATGATCCACAAAAAGCTGCGTTTTTTTAAGTCAACAGACTAAAATCTCTTTTCTTCTCACCTAAAATTGTGAAGTTGTTGTAAATGAACAAACTGAATATCAAAGTAACAGGAAATAACCTGATAAAAATGTCTGTGAAAGTGGTTTAAAACCATAATATCATCATCATTTTGCAGAAACCATTTATTTTGATGTCTTTAACATACACACAAAAAATTATATTTGTATCATAAATTTAACTTGTTTTTCCTTTAACAAATGGATGAATGACTTCCCAGAAGAACTTCATCCTTTTTTTATTAGAAACCAACCATTTACAGAGCAGTTCTCCTCGCCTGGAATCACGTTACATTCCTGCTGTAAGAGCCACCCCTTTGTTACACACTGACTAATGTCAGGGTGAGTCCACGTGTAGTTTGAAAGATAAAGAACAAAACGGACAAATGTGCAAATTCCCTGATAAGAGTCTTTTCCAGAAAGATCCCAATTCAGACCTGATTAAACACGAGGTCGGATGTGACGGTGTCCACTTTAGACAGGAGAACGGACACAAGTCCTTGAGCTGGTTTGTGTGTGTGCGATTCCCCATCATCAAAAGGTCAGCCCAGCACATCACATACAGATCTGGTCTCCATGACGATTGAAGGGAAACCCTTTCTTCTACCAGCTAACGTGGCATCATGGACTATACCAAACTCTTTCTGGTTTATCTCTTTAGATTTAGAAAACTCCCAGCCAGCCAGGTGGGCCCACATGGTTTAAAAGTGGGCAGAAAATGTGGTCCCAAATGGGTTTGTCTGCAGTTTCCGTGGTGGCCCACCATGTTTGCCCACATTGACTTAAGTGGGGATTCAGTGGGTTAGCTCGCAACGCTAGCCAGGTGCCCAGTGGACAGCATAATGAGCTCAGCTGTAGCATGCTAGTGAGCTCTGCTGTGACATGCTAGCGAGCTCCGCTGTAGCATGCTAGCGAGCTCCGCTGTAGCATGCTAGCGAGCCCCACAGTGGCATGCTAGTGTGCTCTGCTGTAGGATGCTAACAAGCTCCACTACACTGAGCTAGCAAGCTTGGCTGTAACGAGCTAGCGAGCTCAGCTGTAGCGAGCTCCGCTCTATTGAGCTAGCGAGCTCGGCTGTAACGAGCTAGTGAGCTCCGATGTAGCATGCCACCAAGCTCTGCTGTAGCATGCTAGCGAGCTCCACTACACTGAGCTAAAAAGGTCGGCTGTAACAAGCTCTGCTATAGTAAGCTAGCAAGCTCCGCTGTAGTAAACTAGTGAGTTCTTCTGTTGCAGGCTAGCGAGCCCCACAGTAGCATGCTAGCGAGCCCCACAGTAGCATGCTAGCGAGCTCCACTGCACTGAGCTAGCAAGCTCGGCTGTAACGAGCTCCGCTTTCGTGAGCTAGTGAGCTCCGCTGTAGTAAATTAGTGAGTTCTTCTGCTGCAAACTAGCGAGCCTCACAGTAGCATGCTAGCGTGCTCTGCTGTAGCATGGTAGCGAGCTCTGCTGTAACATCCTAGCGAGCTCGGCTGTAACATGCTAGCGAGCTCGGCTGTAACATGCTAGTGAGCTCCGCTGTAGCATGCTAGCAAGCTCCGCTGTAGCATGCTAGCGAGCACCACTACACTGAGCTAGAAAGGTCGGCTGTAGCGAGCTCGGCTGTAGTAAACTAGTGAGTTCTTCTTCTGCAAGCTAGCGAGCCCCACAGTAGCATGCTAGCGTCCTCTGCTGTAGGATGCTGGCGAGCTCCACTGTAGCATGCTAGCGTGCTCTGCTGTAGGATGCTGGCGAGCTCCACTGAAGCATGCTAGCAAGCTCAGCTGTACACTGAGCTAGCGAGCTTGGCTGTAACGAGCTAGCTAGCTCAGCTGTAGCAAGCTCCGCTGTATTGAGCTAATGAGCTCCGTTGCCCACCAGCCAGCTGGCTATGCTAGCCAGCTGCCTGGTGGGCAAACACAGGTGGGGCCACCACAGAAACTGTGGACAAACCCATTTGGGGGCCACATTTTCTGCCCACGTTTAAACCATATGGGGCCACTTGTCCTCGCTGGCTGGGCTGTTCTGTACTGGACGGGGATCCCCATAAAGAGCTGAGCCTTTAGTCTTTAGGGTGCACTAATGAGTCAGCTGAATTTCAGACAGCTGCTAAGCGTTTTCTACCTGTCCTACAAATCCTGCAGAGTCACAGAATAACAAAAAATCTGCAAAGTAAGCAGAGATACTGGATTACAAATAAATGTATCACATTATTCCATTTAAGTAAACACACTAAAATAATACTTAACATATTTATAAGTACTAATATTCAACTGTATCCATACATTGTATTGTAGTATGTGAAAAAGTAAACACTTCAGAGACTGTTTCTCATTTCTGATCCTGCACGTGCACAGTTTAAATTGAATTGTTTTAGTGAACTATATTTTAATCTGGTTAGATTAAGAATTAATCTACATTTTGTGTTAGATATGTAAAAGAAGAAAATAAAAATGGATCATATCAACGCAGGCCTCCTTTGACACAATAATAAAGCTTGTTGTGCCTCTGTGGCGCGCGCTCCTGAGAGCAGCAGGTAGATCAGCACCCGCACTCACCGCAGGCGAACACGCAGGCGTCTCGGACGCCTTTGTGTTTGTGCCCGGACGCGTCTTTCTGCAGCTTTCGCAGGATTTCCTCCATCCTGGCTCCAAACGCCGAAAGACCACAGAGAATAGAGGGGCGCGCGCAGCCGCGCTGGGTGTGTTTCTGTCCGCGCGCGCGCCTCTGTCGCTGGTGTTTTCACGGGCGCAGCGGCGGTGTCAGCATCACAGAGCTCGGAGAAAGCGATGATTCATTCCCGAGGAGATGGGCAGGGATGTCAGGCCAGCCGTCACCCCTCTGGATGAGGGCGGGAGGAGGAAGCGGCCGCGCTTCTGCTCACCAGCCTGCCGCGTGCGCCTTCCAGCAGCAGCGGCACAGATCAGCTGCCATGTGGCGAATAATCACCGCGACACCAAGCTGCATAAATAAACACCTCATCTTCGTCAGTTGCTTTCAGCCCTGCTGTGAAATCCGTTCCGGTTGATACTTGTGTTCCTCACGGAAACCAGATCCGGTTTGCTCGATCCCCCACCGTCAGCAGGCGCCCATAATGCCAATGAAGCCACAGCCTGAAAGGTGGATTTTTTTTTTCAAACCTGGCAACGCGGCTTCCAGGGTTTAGAGCAGAAGGGAGGCTTCAAACCGCGGCTGGACCAACCGGATCCGGGCAGCGGCAGGTGCAGGAAGCGCTCAGCTGATTACAGTCTGCGGACATGCGCAGTCGCTGCCGAAGCCTTCAGCTCAGAGACAGACAGGTAAAGGTAAGACAAACACCTAACAGAACAGACACACCTTCACCAGAAGGGATGGAAACAAATAATAAACAAAAAAAACTCCTTTGATTAAAAAATAGATAATAAAGTGAGAAATAATTGCAAAATGAAGCCTCATGGTGATTTATATTTATTAAAAATATCTTGAAGTGCTAAGAATTTGATTATAGTGCTTTATTTGTTGACTTAAACAGTTTATTTTTCTTGACACGAACCATCTAGGTTTCAGTTACTAACAAGCACAGATGACGAACCAAAAGATATACAAAAGAGAAACAATGTTTGGTTTATAAAACTATACTTACTTTATAATTCACCCTAATATTCTCCTCTCCCTTAAATTACACTTCACTACACAACGTTCAAAATACAAAACCAACTGAAAACGTTTCAAACAGAAAATCAGTCAGAAACAACGTCAAATTGTGTTTAGACGAGTCGAAAGAGCATCTCTAAATGTTAGCAGGGTGGTAAGACAACCTCACGTTCATCACCATTTTCATTGCAGTTATGAATTTTAAAATGATTGACCTTAACACAAAGTACTTCATAAGTAACCCATATACTGTAGTTTGTGTCTCACTCAATAAACAACGTGTCCACAGTTAAATGTTCACTATTCTGTTTTCATTTAATAAAAAAAAAAAAAAATCAATTTACAAGTAATTTTCCTCAATGGATTTCTGAGGAATAGCATTCTTTACAACAATTAACTTCTTTTTTTGTTTGTTCTTTTATCAGAATATTCCAACTGTGACTTTTTCCAAATTAGCAAAGTTCCAGACGATAATACCGAAATAACATCTTTGGTGCAACTTATTATTATAGTTTTACAGCCATTTGGAGATTTACTTAAGATTATAGTTTCAACTTATTACTATGTCATAATCTGTCTTTACTCAGTTCATTTCTGACATTATTTATTTAGTTTTACCTCCCATAAAAAGTTAAGAGTTAAGGTGTAAATAACCTGAGACTTTTCTCAAAACTATTATTGTATATGATAAGTAGTGCACACTACACACTATATTTGTGTATTTTTTTTGTTAGTGTCATATTATTTCTTTCTTAGAGCCAGTTGTTTCTGATCGTTCACACTGTTCTCTGCAGAGTTTTTGGACTGCTATGTTTGATGCTACACTTTCCATATTTTTGCTGCTGCAACATAAAATAATGTCCCACACAAACTTCATACCTAGAAAAGTTATATATCTGCAATAATGCTGGTGTGAATGATTTATGCTGAATTTGGTTGATGATGATGCTTTGAAAATACCAAGAGTACAAGCATGAATGTCTGAAACATGAAGACGGTTTTGATACTAAACTTGCATTATTTGCAGAAAATGCACAAAAAATATAAAGAATTTCTTGAAAAATCGCAAAAAATTGGGTAAAATTTTGAAATGCATGAAAGATGTGAATATTAAAAGTATAAGCATGAATGTCCTGAATGTGCTGAACGTTTTGATACCAATATTGCATGAGTTTCAAACGTGCACAAAGAAATTAAAACGTTTATTTAAGAAATTCTTGAAAAATTTCTTGAAAATTGCATAGAATTTAAAAATACGTAAAATATATGGATACCAAAAGTATAAGCATGAATGTCCTAAACATTTTGATACTAAACTTGCATAGATTTCTGAAAATGTAAAAAAAGAAAAAATTGTGTAAAATGTTTAAATACGTAAAAGGTATGAATACCAAAGTACAAGGATGAATGTCCTCAACTTGCTGAACGTTTTGATACCAAGATTAAATAAGTTCCAAAAGGGAACAAATAATTTGAAGAATTTCTATTAAAAATAGATAAATTGAAAAAAAATGTCAAAAACCATAAAATTTGTGAGTACACAAAGTACAAGAATGAATGTCCTGAACGTGTTGAACGTCTTGATACCAAATCTGCATAATTTACAGAAAGTGCACAAAAATTTGAAAAATTTCTCAAAAAATCTTCGATATTGTGAAATATTTTGAAACGAGAATAATTAATACCAAACGTAAAAGCATGAATGTCCTGATGTGCTGAACATTTTAAACCACTATTGCATTTGTTTTAAATTTCACAACTAACTTGAAGAATTTCTTTAAAAAAAAAAAAAATCACACAAATTGCATAAAATTTCTAAAAACACAAAATGTATGAATACTAAAACTAAATGCATGAATGTCCTGAACGTGTTGAATGTTTCGATAGAGTGGACAGGTATCAAAGAGCACAAAGAATTTTTAAAAATTCTGAGTGACTTTAACATAGAGGGGAAAAAAATCACAGAAATCGCATAAAATCTTAAAAACTGTAAAATATATGAATATATATATATATATATATGACCAAAAGTACATGCAGTGCAATTAGTGAACATTCTGACACCAAGATTGCAAAATTGCTGAAAGTATGATTGATTTTTTTGCATGTTAAACATGTATGGAAAGTAAAATAAAGAATACGAAAGAGAAACAGGATCAGTTTAGAGTGAATGCTGACTCAGCATTTACACCATAATACTTTAGGTTATTTTTATGAAGCTGACATCACATTAGACACAACTGTTCCGTCTTTAATAGGCAAAAAAATGTTTTAAGTTGATTAACTAAGAGTTAGTCGCGTCTTCATCCTGACTAGTTTTAAAAAATCATTATGTGTCAGACAAAGCATAAAAATGTGTTTAGGGATGCAAAAAAGCAGAGAAATGAATTACATTTGTTAACTAATGTCTTCATTAATATGCCACACACACACATATTTACTCATTCTTCATCTCAGGATTACAGACAGGCTAACAAAGCAGTGAAACAAATAGAACATGACATTATAAAACGCTTCCAGAGTGTGACTGAGAGATAGCTGTGAAAAGGTCAGCAGAGGGAGGTCTGCAGAGATGAGACGGATGAAAAGGAGTCAGCTACTGTTCAAGCATGACTTTAATTAGGAAATGAATGAGATTTTTGGAAAAGATAATCAAAGAAGACAGCTGTCCATTAGTGAGCTGCACAACAGCCAAGCTGCAGATGAATATCTGGGGATGAGAACGCTCCAGAGTGAACACAATATGAGGATTTTTGTACAATTATTTTTTTATTGTTATTTTTTGTCTCCAAATTGCAGTTTTAACGTGTAGAATTTACAAAAGTTATTCTCTTGTAACCTTTAACTTTCACTGCAATGAAAATAAACATCATGGTAGTTGTTTGACATGTACTTATACTTAAAAAATGATTGAAAAATCGATCAGGCAACAGAAGTACAGTTTGAAAATCACAGATATGAACAAGGTTATATTGACGAAAAGGTATAAAATCAATTAAGTAATAAATAATCGATTTCTCACAAACAGCAGTGTATTTTTTCTTGTCTTTTTTCTTCTACCATCTTTTTGTTTGTATCACATGTACATAAAAAGACAAAGACGTCCAATCAAAAGCTTCCTTCTTCCAAGTCAATACCTGAATACATTCCTCTGTCAAATATCATGGATTATTGTGTGATTGCTTAGTCAGCATTCACACTGCAGAGATTCTCCTGCCTTGACTTTAACACATGTGCTCTAAATAAAGGGCTGGTTTACAGACTTCTCTTTTTCCTGCTGTCTTTCCAGAGTGATGTGATGGGATGACAAGTATGTGGTGCAGATTTGCATTTGGGAATCTATGCTTTTAAACCTCAATAAATACACAAATTAGAGAGGAAGTTATTTGGAAATTGTCCAAAGCAAAAACAAAAGTAGATATCATTGACAAATGCAAACACATACGCAAAATAAAAAAAAAACAATTCCTGTTCTTCACTTTGAGAAACATTTAGGTAAAAAACTGGGCTTTAAAATACACAAAATAATTGATCTTACAACTTAAAAATAATATAAAAAATGTCATTGTGTTTTGTTTAGTAAAATACTAGAAAACACCATCTAACTTTTATTTTCTTGACTTCAAATGAGATGATCAACGTGCAGTAACAGCCTTTGACCGCTTGAGAGCGGTACTACCACAATCCATTCTCACTTTGGCGACACATCCTGGTATTGGGGCTCCGAAAGTAATTGGGACCAGATTTAAGAGCGAAGAACAGGTGTAGAAGGCTGAATTACAGGTCGTGCCCCCAATCCTCATCGTTACATGTGAGACAGGAGTCAGGCCAAAGCGGAGCTGGGGTCATGATTAAAAGATGGGGTTCGTGTACGCGCACGCGCGTGTGGTGGAATGTGTGTGGAGGATCGTACATGGTAACCTCTATTATAAATCTCCATCAAATTCCAAACGTGCCTTATCTTTATTCCGCAAACTCCAAAACCTTCCAGATTCCCATTAAAGTTTAATTATGGAAATCACCTAAATGAAATGGATTTCATTAATTAACTTCTTCATTTTTGGGTGTTAGGATGAAATAGAACACGTGCACAAAACTGGCAAACACACGCGCAAGGCTGTAATTCCGCTGCGTAATTACGCACGGTCATCTGTGGGTAGTCTCTGCCCAATGTGAGCTCAAACAATTTCCAAAGAGAAGCAGATTGAAACAGTAGCCCATTTTAAAAGTAGGGCCAGTCGTCCCTACTTACTCTAAAGCATCTTTTGACGTCATACGCGCGCACTGTTGTGATATAAGTGCGCGAAAAGCGGGTTTCAAGTTTCCGTCTCGCTTCATCAAGGACAGGATGCTGAGCAGGTATGCCACAGAAGACGAGAAACCACATTTTCATTTATAGGTCATGTATTTTGAGAGTGCGCCCGCGGCGCGCCGCGTGCGTAATGGAGAGATTTGCCTCTGAACTGAGCAGTTAAGGCAGAATACAGAGAGAGTCTAAGCTCTTTGTCTGAGTGTAACTGAGGAAAACTGATCATTTCCTCAAATCTTCGTTCCTCTGCGCGCGCCCATGCCAGCTCCGAACATCTCTCCAAGTCCATGGATGAAAAGACCCAGCGGCCGGTAGGATGGTTGTTGTGGGAGCGAGTAACGGAACTTTCGGCAGCGGCAACATGAGGTCGTCCTTCATGATCGACGACAAAGTGGGTGACGGAGCTCTGAGAGGCTCCACCAACACCATGATCTCTGAGGCTCTCGCGCCCCGGCTGCTGAAGATTGCGCAGGGCGCCGCAGAGGCTGCAGCAGCAGCGGCAGCAGCCACTTCTCCGTCCACCTCCAGTCAGCCACAGGTCATGGAGACGAACGGGACGCGCTGCGGCGAGCTGATCCTGAGCTACGGCCGGGTGGAGAAGGTCCTGATCGGCGGAGTCCTCACCATGCTCACGCTCTCCACCATCTGCGGGAACCTGCTGGTGGTCATCTCCGTGTGCTTCGTGAAGAAGCTGCGCCAGCCGTCCAACTACCTGATCGTGTCTCTGGCCGTGGCGGACCTGTCGGTGGCTCTGGCCGTGATGCCGTTCGTGAGCATCACGGACCTGATCGGCGGGCAGTGGATCTTTGGACAGTTCTTCTGTAACGTTTTCATCGCCATGGATGTGATGTGCTGCACCGCGTCCATCATGTCTCTGTGCGTAATCAGCATTGACAGGTGAGAGGAAGTTTTATTCAAATGAGTTAGAATACATCAAGAAATATTGATAAAAGGAACTCGGGAAACTTTTTTCTTAAATAATTTGTTAAACTTTTGGGTCAATTTGAGGATTCCTAAACAGTATTGTCATTGACATCCAGCGTTGTTCGTCTTTTGGTTTCATTAGTCTGGCATGGCATGGCTCTCCTTTGTTCAGGGTCTCCTTCAAGGTCACTCCCTGGAAAGTGGAGAAATAAAGTGGCCGATGATGATCCGACTCTGACCTCTCAGCTTCTCTTTTGCACAAATTTCAGAATATATAATAAAGCAAAGAACTGCAAATGACTCATAACATCTATTTTTATTTAAATCTAAATAAATTATTAGACTCCTGTATTTTTTATATGGTTTCTTTTAGTGTTTGAGAATAGGATATTCGATGATGTCAGGTTTCTGTCTGTGTGGGGGGATAACACAGATTAATGCAGCTTCCTGTGGTCAAACTGTAGCCTTAAGCTTCTCCATCGTCTGCTGAACACATATGGCCCTCCTCATTAGAGATTTTCATTCATAAAATTGTCCGGTTTCCATCTGGGGTTGCATATGGCAACTCGGTTAAGCTGTTTGGCCCGGGAATGAAATATTAGCCTAGCTCCAAAATAGCATAAAAAGCAAACAAAAAGCCTAAACTAGCCAAAAACGGCTAGTATTTTGAAAAAAAAATTAGCCAAGCTCAAAAAAAAAAAAGAAAAAGTTCAAATTAGCCAAAACGGCTAGTATGAAGCTGAAATATTAGCTAGAATTCCAAAATAGGCTAAAACACTGAAAAAAGCCTATATTAGCAAAAATAGCTAGCATGTAAATATTAGTCTAGCTCGAAAACAGCGAAAAACATTTTTTTTAGAAAAAAACTAAATTAGCCAAACCAGCTAGCTTGTAGCTGCAACATTAGCTAAACCCCAAAATATCCTAAATAAACCAAAAAAAGCCTAAATTAGCCAAAACTGCTAGCATGTAGCTGAAATATAAGATAAACTCCAAAATGACCTAAAAACAAAAAAAGCCTAAATTAGCTCAATCAGCTAGCACGTAGCTGAAATATTAGCTAATCTCCAAAAATAACCTAAAAAAACAAACAAAAAAAAGCCTAAATTAGCCTAAACCGCTAGTTTGTAGCTGAGATATTAGCTAAACTCCAAAATAATCTAAAAAACAAACAAAACTTTTTAAAAAGCCTAAATTACGGTAGCTAAAAGAGCTAACATGTTACTATTAGCCTTGCTCTAAAACAGCTTAAAAACTTTTTTTTAAAAGCGATAATTAGCCATAACATCTGGCATGTGTCTTAAATATTAGCTAAACTTAAAAATAGCCTAAAAACAAACAAAATAAAAGCATAACTTAGCCAAAACAGCTAGCATGTGGCTGAAATATTAGCTTAACTCCAAAACAGCCTAAAAAAAAATATTAGTAAATTCCAAAATAGTCCAAATAGCTAGCAGAATGCCAATTTTTAAAACTTAAAATCGTAACTTTTAAACATAATTATGACAAATAAAAAGGCAGGAACATTATTATAGAATAAATTAACTTAAACCTTTAATAGCTTTCAAAATTTTACTCTATAAAAGTATATTTTGTCAAAATTCTACAAGTTAGAAATAAGCACAAGATAACATCGGACCATTAATAAGAATAAAAAAATTATCTGCAGGGTCGGATGTAAAGGGGAATAAAAATACGATCAAGTGGTTAATTCTGGCCGTATGCTTCTGCAGGTATCTGGGGATCACAAAGCCGCTGACGTACCCCGTCCGTCAAAACGGCTGCTGCATGGCCAAGATGGTCCTGTCGGTGTGGCTGCTCTCCGCCTCCATCACCCTCCCCCCTCTGTTCGGCTGGGCCCAGAACGTCAACGACGGCAGAGTGTGCCTCATCAGCCAGGACTTTGGCTACACCGTCTACTCCACGGCCGTGGCGTTCTACATCCCCATGTCGGTGATGCTGATCATGTACTACCGGATCTTCCGAGCGGCCAAACTCAGCGCGGCCAAACACACCATCACCGGGTTCCCCAGGACGGGGGACTCCCGGGCCGCGGCGCCCCATCGAGAGGGACGGGGAGGACACAAAGCTCATCAGCTGTCGGAGTCGGGAGAAACGGGAAGTGTGGAGGGGACGGAGGCTGAGCCGGAGGAGGACCTGGAGGAGGAGGAGGAGGAGAGCTTGGACTGTGTGGCGGCGGCGCTGAAGCTCCAGCGGGAGGTGGAGGAGGAGTGCAGCACCAGAGTGTCCCGCCTGCTGAAGAGCGGCGAGCATCACCAGCGGCGGAAGAGGAAAAACCAGTCCATCTTCAAGCGGGAGCAGAAGGCGGCGGCCACGCTGGGCATCGTGGTGGGCGCCTTCACCTTCTGCTGGCTGCCGTTCTTCCTGGTGTCCACGGCGCGGCCGTTCATCTGCGGCGTGGAGTGCAGCTGCGTGCCGCTCTGGCTGGAGAGGACGCTGCTGTGGCTCGGTTACGCCAACTCCCTCATCAACCCGTTCATTTACGCCTTTTTCAACCGGGATCTGAGGACCACCTACAGCAACCTGCTGCGCTGCCGCTACAGGAACATTAACCGGAAGCTGTCGGCCGCCGGCATGCACGAGGCTCTGAAGCTGGTGGAGAAGCCCGACGCTGAAGCGTGAAGCTAACGATGGAAGAAAAAAACTGCTGATTATTTTCCTGAACAGCGAGAAGATGCGTTCAAATATGTACAGATATGGTCACCTCGCGCGTTCGGATCTACTTTTGGCACCAACGGTTCAGTCACTGCTCACATCCTGAGGAAACTTTGCCAAGAAAACGAAACATTTCAAATTCTTCACCTTCACAGCCGCTTCTTTTTAGTTTTCATTATTCAATTCCGTGCCAAGTGAAAAGAAACATTTCTGATGCTGCTTCAACTCACAGAACATTTCTTGAGTGGAACTCCAACAAAAGAAAAAACAACCTGTAAAGAATGACGTGCATTTCAGTGTTTTTGCCGTTTTGTAACACTTGTTAACATCTTTATATCTATAGCCTTTCATTGTGCAGAAAGAGATGAAGATTCGCCTCAAAGAATAGACACTTTTTTTGTTTAAAATATTATTTATGAATATTTTTTTATGACTGGAGGCTGGCGGATGAACAAAACCAAACTTTTAGGTAAAGCTGAACACTTTTTGAATGTCGTTTTTGCTCTGATTGGACTTCTGCTACTTATGTTTCAGCGTCTGAGTTCTAAGAATGATCCATCGTCTGATCACTTTTTAGCGACTCCATGTTGCTTTGCCTTTAACCCTTTGACTCCTGAGGCGTCGCCCGTGACGCTTAAACACAAAATCTTTAACTTTTCAACCGTTGACACGATAATTAGAGTAGATTTCGAGGGATAAAAGCAACATTTTGTAGGCTATTTAAGTTTAGCTAATATTTCAGCTACATGCTAACTGTTTTGGCTAATTGTGCTTTTTCTTTCCGGATTTTTTGGAGTTTAGCTAATATTTTGGCAACATGTTTTGGCTAATTTAGACATTTTAAAGTTTTTCCGGCTATTTTGAAGTTACCTAGTATTTCGGCTACATGCTAGCTGTTTTCGCTAATTTAGGCTTTTTTAAAAAAGTTTTTAGGGTGATTAGAAGCTAGGCTAATATTTACATGCTAGCTGTTTTGGCTAATTTAGGCTTTTAAAACAAAAAGTTTTTAGGTTATTTTGGAACTCGGCTAATATTTTTACGCTAGCTGTTTTAGCTAGTTTAGTTTTTTTTTGTTTGTTTTGTTTGGCTATTTTGGAGTTTAGCTAATATTTTATCTACATGCTAGCTGTTTTGGCTAGTTTAGGCTTTTTTTCCTGGCTATTTTGGAGTTTAGCTAATATTTTGGCTACATGTTTTGGCTAATTTAGGCGTTTTTACGTTTTTTCGGCTATTTTGAAGTTACCTAATATGTCAGCAACATGCTAGCTGTTTTCGCTAGTTTGGGCTTTTTTTTTGCTATTTAGAAGTTTAGCTAATATTTTGGCTACATGTTTTGGCTAATTTAGGCATTTTTATGTTTTTTAGGCTATTTCTAAGTTACCTACTGTGTCAGCTACATGCTAGCTATTTTGGCTAATTAAGGCTTTTTTTTTAAGTTTTTAGGCTGATTTGGAGCTAGGCTAATATTTACACGCTAGCTGTTTTGGCTAGGTTTGGCTTTTTTATTTGTTTTTTTTTGGTTATTTTGGAGTTTAGCTAATATTTTAGCTACATGCTAGCTGTTTTAGCTAATTTAGGCTTTTTTCAGTTTTTTAGGTTATTTTGAATTTACCTAATATTTTAGCTACATGCTAGCTGTTTTAGCTAATTTGGGCTTTTTTCAGTTTTTTAGGTTATTTTGAATTTACCTAATATTTTAGCTACATGTTAGCTGTTTTAGCTAGTTTAGGCTTTTTTCTTTTTTGTTTTTTAGGCAATTTTGGAGTTTACCTAACACTTTAGCAACAGGCTAGCTGTTTTGGCCAATTTAGTTTTTTTATTAAAAAAAAAGCTTTTAGGCTGTTTTGCAGCTAGACTAATATTTAATTTATCATGTTAATGGTTGAAAAGTTACAGTAAATCATAGAACAAACACTGGAACTCAGGTGTTAAAGGGTTAACTGTCAAAATATGATTATGATTCCTCCACTTTTAATGTAAAACTGTTGGAAATAATTCACTTAAAGGATCCAAAACACATCAAAAGGGATTTCACAAATTGATAAAACAAAATAACTTGCCAATTAGAGAATGAGCCACCAGTTTTATGTTGTTATTGCCAATAAAAGCTGCGGAAACGTCACTTATCCAGTATTTTATTTATTGCTGGCAATCAAATCTCGTAAAAAATGCATCATTGTGAAAGGCTTTGTCAGTCCTAATAAGGAAAATATTATGAAACTCTTAGATTTCATTACGTTTCTTTAAAAACTGAAAATATATATATTTTTAAATGGAAGATAATTGTGTTTGAGACTCAAAATTAAAGTGTCTCCGGCCAAAAATGATCAAACAAGAGCTAAAAGAATATATATAAATGGTTTTACGTCATTTTTTAATGCTGCGAACTCCTCCTTAACTGTACCTTACGTCTTCTCTTTGTACTCCAATAAATTCCCCTAAAAATCTATTATTTGTCCTCTTATTTTAGAGAACAAACAGTGCCAAACTGAGATAAACTTACAGCTCACTGTAATGTGGTTCAAGTGTTAGTTAAAGTCAAGCAGGAACACAAAGCACTTGAGGACTTAATATCTAATTTTAGCTCCAAAGTCCTCTTTTTTAAAGAAATAATAAAAAATGATCTCCTAGATTTTATTTCCTAACCTGCATATTAGGAGTTACAATCACATAATGTAGGATATGAGAAACGCATATTGAGATAAATAAAAAGTGTCAGACAATCTTTCAAATGTAATTTAATGTGGCAGCATTTTTGTTTGTGTTTAGTGCCCCCATCAGGAGCCATGTGGTATTGCAACTGAAATGTGATCAGACCTTTTTTTTAAAAAAACAAAAAAACACGTTTTATGGTCGCATAAATACATTTTTGTTGGTTCCACTTTGTTGTAAATATTAGAAAAGCTGATTTTTGCTGTTAATGTCCTCGGTTTATTGGGAACATAAATGTAAATTCCATCGGGTGATGATGATGAAGGTTTGCCACCAGCAGCCTGCGTCTGGGTTGGCAGCGGTTTAGGGGCATGTCCTTGTCATCTGGTGTTATCCTGTTTATTGTGATCACAAACTGAGCTAACAGAGAAATGAGGCTGAACGGTACAATTCAGAGCAATAATCGGATGGGATTTTTGCTGGTAACGTGTTGATGCTAAAGAAGAGCCGATTGGAGCACGAGGTTCAGAGCGATGGCAAAGGAGAGACAGGAAATACGTCAAAAGGAAAAAGAATAATCTGTTCTGTGTGAATGTTTTTTGCACTTATAATAAAGTAAAAGGCAATTCTCAATTCAATTTGTAAATGCAATTTGAAAATTAATTTAACAATTTACGGTAAATTTCCATATAAAAATTGCAATATGAGAATTTTAAAAATAAGATATTAAAAAAATAATAAAACCAATTTAATTTTAAATTGTCATGTGTTTTGATGCCCTAATTCATTATGTTACCGTTCATTTTAAAATTAATTTTTCAATTTACTAAAAGAATCTGATTGGTTGTGGCGACCCCTGGAGGGAAAAAGCCAAAAGGAAAAAAGCAGTCTATTAAAAAAATGAAATTTTAAAACTGATTTTAAATTTACATGTTTTAACTAACTAATTTATATGTAATTTAATCTACAATTTAACTTTTCCTATTGTTTGACATTCATTGTATCTTTGTTGACTCTGGCCAGGACTTCCTCGAAAATAAATAAAGTGTAAATAATTATGGAGCCTCTAAAGGGATATTGAAGTTAAAAAAAAAGGTAATAATAAAAAAAAATAAAAATATGGATACTAATTGGTTCTCACCAGATAGCAACTGGCATGCACCAGTTAGTAACAAGAAAAAAAAATGTTTACTTCAATTTTTACTATCTGGTGTGCACCAGAGAATAATCAGTAAAAAAAATATGTATAAAGAAGTAAAAACTAAATATTTATAAATGTTTTTAAACATTTTTTTTAAACTTTAGTAAAAAAAAACAATAACTTTTACTCCAATTTTATTGACCTTATTTTTCAGTTGCTATCTGGTGTGCACCAAATAGTAACTGGTGCACACCAGATAGCAACCAGAAAAATGAAAAAATGTACTTCAATTTTTAGATCTCTTTTTTCAGTTACTAACTGAATTGAACTTTATTCATATCCAAACGGGATAAATTATTCAATCTGGTTACTATCTGGTGTGCACCAGTTGGAAACCAGTAGAAAAATGATATACTTTTAATTTCAGTTTTTAAATACAAATTCGATAAACTTTTACTCAAAATTAAAAAAAATAAACATTTTTACCGTTAATATCCGGTGTACTCCAGATAGTAACCGGAATTTTTTTTTTACTTCCATATTTAGATTTTTTTCCATTTTATTTCTGGTGTGCACCAGATAGTAACCAGAAAAAAAATACTTTTTTTTATTATTTTTTTTTAACTTCAATATCCCTTTTGGGGCTCCGTAAATAATAGAATCAAATAAAGTAATTTTAATTCGCCTGTATTCTAAATTGTCATGTTTTTTTTGTCAAAAATCAAAAGGAATTGTAAAGCAGTGCCCCCTGGTGTCAATTATGTTCATTTAATATCTTTTCCTGACCCACAATTCAAACTGTGATTGGCCCACCACCTTCCTAAATTGGTTAAATCCCGCCTTCATTTCCACATTTCAAACTATATTGTTAATTGAGAATTGCATCTGAATTATGGGTGAAAAAACAGAACGTGAAGCGGATCCGTGCTGAGCCCGATGTTGCATAAGGTCCGTTAAAAATGTACTGTTTGCAATGTGAGTTCAACGTTTGACCCGAGTAAAGCTTTTGTGGATCACGATTCAAGGATGTGTATTTTTGCTCTTTTACGGCACAAGTTTTATGTGACTTTTACTGCAAAGGCTTTGAGGAGAGCAACACAAAGCTGTTACCTGAAAAAAAATAAAGAAGCTTCAACACCTCCCTTTTATCGTCTGTTATAATTAATTAAGACTGCTCTGCGTGGAATTAAAGATGCATGCGGACGGCTGGAACACAACAGAACTTTTCCCTTCCAAGTGTTGTGAGAGCTTCAGAGCCTCATTGTTGTCAGAGGTGTGAGCGAGTGTTGTTAAGAAGCTTCATGTTGTGCTTCTGCACAGTCATGCTTCAGAGCCTCGGAGCGGCTCTCGCTCTGGGCTCGCTGCCATAATGGCTGCTTTCCACGTCCTGTCATAGACAATATGGCAAAATGTCGCCAGTGGATATGAGCGTGCGCACACGAGTACTTTTAAGGTCTGATAGAATACATGCAGTACTGGAAGAACAAAGACTGAGATGTTTCTGTATGGAGAGAAAATAGTTTCATTCGATTTGTGTGTGCATAATTCTTGATTTGCAACTTTTTTTCCTGCATGTTTGTGTGTAACTTTAGATTTGAGACTCTTTTCATGTCTTCAAATTTGTGTGTAAATGATGCGTTTAAATGCTGCTGGGTCATCAGAGTTGTCCTATTGAACTTAGATTGAGAATTATATAGTAAAAACTGCATTTTCTCACTTTCTTAAACAAATATGCCCCAAAAATTAATACAGAGAAGTAAGTGTGTGTTTTTAAAACATTTGCCACAAAAAAAAGAAAAAAAAGAAAGAAAATTTTTCCAGAATTATGTGTTTCCTCTCTATAATGAGGTTTTGCGTGTATGTAAATAAGGCGATTGGTGTGTACTTTTTAAAGATTTGTTTAAGTCAGGGGTCTGCAACCTGCAGCTCCAGAGCCAGGTGTGGCTCTTTTATCTCTCCATGGAGGCTCTCTGGTGACGCTTTTGTCAAATTGTAAAATATCTACTGAGGTTTTTTAGGCTAATTTGGAGTTTAGCTTCTATTTTAGCAACATGCTAACGTTTTTGGCTAATTTAGTTTACTGATAAATTTTAGGCTATTTTGGAGTTCAGTTTAAGCAACAAGCTAGCTTGTTTGGCAAATTTGACCTCTACTGAGTTTTTATGCTTATTTGGAGTTTATCTAGTATTTTAGCAACATGCTAACATTTTTGGCTATTTTATTATTTAGTGAGGCTTTTAAGGTTAATTTAGAGCTTAGCTTCTTTTTTAGGATATTGCTAACATTTTTGACTAATTTAGTTTACTGATAAATTTCAGGG
>NC_050526.1:18286357-18307684 GCF_002922805.2 Oryzias melastigma
AGGTAAGAGTTAAAATACAAAAAAAAAAAAATTGTGAGTGATGCTAGTTTCTTTTATTTTGCTTTTGTTTGTGCCAAAAAATAGACATAAGTGATATTTAAAAAAGAAGGTAATCAATGCAAATCCAAATTTCTTAAGAGCTAAAGTTAATCTATGCGGCTTGGCTCTTTCTAGGTTTTGATCAATAGAAAACTAGTACAAATGGCTCTTTTAGTGCTAAAGGTTGCCGACCCCTGGTATGAGTTGTTAATTTTGCTACAATTTAAAGTTGTGCGTTTTGTAAATTGTATTCTGTAATTTTTTTTGTAATTTTTACACAAAAAATGTATGATTTACAAATCAAGACAAATCAGATTAAACTATTTTCTCTCCATATTTTTGCATCAATAAGAGGAAGTTAATCAAGCAAATATGCCAATATTTGTCAGTGTAAAGTCCGTGAGCGGAGAGGAGAGGAGGAAGGTGTTCAACTGTAAAGGAAAAGGAAAATGCACTAAAGTGTCATTCGGTGGAAGCCTGAGACTTTAATGTGACCGAATGCTCTGTGCTGATAGAAGGAGCTAAGTGCTGCGAGCTGCACTCTGGTCTGGTGTGCACGAATACACAGAGAGCAGTTGGATCACAGCGGCTTACATCATATAATCCGTTTTCTATTTAATTTCAATATGTTACACCCTTTTTGGTTAAAGATTTTTGATTTCTGTAATCAAGTATGGCAAACTTATTTTTGAATTCTAATGTACTCATATATATATATAAATGTTGTCATTACTGTACAACAACACACACTTAAAGACCCACTCCGATCCGCCTTGGATCTGTTGTAAAAGTGTTCACATTGGTCTTTTAATTATGATTAGGCAGTTCTTAGCCAAAATAAAATTAATAAAAAATTGGGTTGTTTTCTTAGTCATAGCTTCTGCAGAGCGGCAGAAATCATAAATTGAAAAAAATGAAACATTGGATTAATTAACAAAAGTTCAGTAATTTGTTACATTTAAATTGATTAGTTATTATCAAATTTAAATATTTTTAAATGTGACAAAACTTTAGCTAATTGATCCAATGTTTCACTTTTTGTAGTGTAGCAGAGCGGGAAGTTTGTGCTCCAACAAGTATTTTAAATGAACAAATACACTTTTTTAAATGGCTTTTTTTCCTGATACACAATGTTTGATTAAAAAAAAAAAACTCAATACTTTCTTAATTATCCAAATATATGTCCTCTATCATCAGAAAAATGCACATTAAAAGCACCAAAACACAATTTTCATTGTATTTAGCTGTAAATTATACAGTCTAATTTATAAAACTCTGGTGAGTAATCTGAAATAAAACTACAAAAGTGGCATTACCAGCGATGATACTAGTTTAAATGCATTTTGCTGAATGTCGTTGCTGAAGATGCTGAAGCAATTTACTTTAACTGCCAAAAAATGTCCCGAATGTTTTTATACCAATTTTGATTTTTTTTAAAAGGTGCACAAAGTGTTTGAAGAATTTCTTGGAAAATTGTGTCAAATTAAAAAAATGTAAAATTATTAAAAGTGCAAGTATGAATGTTCTGAACGTTTTGATACCAAACTTGTATATTATGCAGAAAGTGTGCCACGTATTTAAAAAACGTTCTTGAAAAAAAAGCAAAAATTGCATAAAATTTAAAAACTGTAACATTTATGAATACAAATACGTTCAAGCATGAATGTCCTGAACATGGTGAACATTTTGATTCCTATATTGCATACATTTCAAAGTGCATTTCTCTGGAGCTGAAAAATTGGATAAATTGCAAAAAAAAATTAATTGCATAGAAGATATGAATACCAAAAGTACAAGCAGAAATGTCCTGTACTATCTTCATACTAATTTGACAAAAGTACACAAAGTATTTGAAGAATTCCTCGTTAATATGGGGCTATGTTTATTGGAGGCATAGTTTTTTCTTAAATTGCAAAATATATGAATACCAAAAGTACAAGTACATGTTCTAAACTTGCTGAATGTTTTGATACTAAAATTGTAAAGTTTCAAAAGTGCACAAAGTTGTTAAATGATTCAAAGAATTTCTTATTTGTTTTCAATGGGGCTGAAAGAAAGATTAAATTGCTTAAAATCTTAAAAACCTTAAAATGTATCAAAACCAAAATTACAAGCAGTCATTTCCTAAACTTGCTGAACATTTTAATACCTAAGATTGGATTTAATCAAAAAGTGCGCAAAGTTTTTGAAGGATTTTAAAGAACTTTCTATTCATTCTCAATCTGGCTGAAAATCGCATTAATTGTATAAAATCTCAAAAACCATAAAATATATCAAAACCAAAAGTTGAAGCAGTAATTTCCTGAAAAAGCTGAACGTTTTGTATCAAGATCGCAGAAATTGCTGACAATGTGATTGATTTTTTTCTGTGCTGAAACACACAGAAGGGATCAGGAGAACCACTGTAGTGTGAATGCTGTAACACAATGAGGTACATATAGATTATTTAGTAAAACGCTGGAGAAAGTGATTAAATCTCCCCCTTTGAGACGTTTCAGCTGATAAGATAAATCACAATCTTCATGAGGTCCATTTGTTTAAGGTGTTCCACAGTTTAATTGATCATACAGTGATCTGTTGATGTGTGTTGTAGTCCTTCAAAAATCTATAAAAGACTGTAAAAGTAGTTTGGTGTATTCCCAGTTTGAAGTACATACTAGTATTGATTATTACATAACTATGTAGAGCTTAGCAGTGCTAAATAAAAATCCAGATGAAAGATAACTGGTAAAATGTACTTCAGTGTAAGACTAATTTATGATTAATGAAAATATACTTTTGAATAATAAACCCGTAGTGTCCATATAGTCCACGATACGCTGAACAACTCACAGATGCGCTCCCTAATATCCTTCTGCGATTTGCAGGAGCTGAATCTCATTTAACTGGAGTCAGACTTTCAGCACCAGGACCAATTTAGCACGAGCCAAAGGTGCTCAACTCGCCCCGCCGCCGCCTCAGAGGACGCTGCGCCTGTAAGGGACTGAGGGTTAATCAACTGTCATTTGTAGGAGCACGTTGTCAAGGACTGAAAAAGTGGAGAGGAGTTGAAACAATCCTTTCTGACCATTCAAGAGCTCCTTCAGCAGCTCCATCCAACCTGCAGGAGTCGACGATTGCTGGAAGGCATATTGTGCTAATTTCTTGTCCATGAGCGCCACCAGCTGAGATCAACTTGAGACGTAGTAGCAGATCTGCAACTCAAACTGATTCAGAGGCTTAAAAAAGAAATAGTATTAATCCAGATGAATCTTCTACAGGATTTTTCACTTTAATATAGAGCTTGTCTGTTGCAAGAAAGCTCTAATCAGCACAAATATGTCATTTAAAAATGTTGCTTTGGTAATACAGGATTTAAGGCATGAATTAGATTAATGACACCTGTCTTCTTTCATCTCTGCTTAAATGAGGCGATTCATCACCACACACTGAGATTCGGACCAATTAAGACATAACACCTTTTCACCATTTAGTCAGTAAAAGTCCATAAGAGTCTTAATTAGTCTTTTTGCAGATGCATTTCAATCACAATTATTGTTTTAGTTGGTACTAAACGTCTCCTCTTTCCAGTGTTTACGGTTGTATTCCATGCACAGGAACCCAACAACTACCATTACATGAGATGGGTTTTCTTCCTTGGCCAATACTACCCTTGGAGAAGTAACACGGTTTTCTATGACTGGCTTAGTTTACTCTAAAAGTGCAGCTTGAAACCAAACTAAACAAAGATGTGAAAACTTTTAAGTTTTTTCCAACATTGTTAAAGCCAATCCACCAGATTTGGTCAATTATTGCCTAAACATATCCTAAATATTTTGAAAAGAATGTTTAAAAATAAAATTTGAAATAGGTAGATAAAAACTCGAGAAACAGCTTTGAGAAGAGTCAATATTTCTATTTTTCAAACAAAACAACGGTTGTCATGAAGCGATTGAACAGTGTTTAGAGCTCCCTTTCCATTCCTTTCCCAAATTTCCCTCTTTACTTTTTATGCTTTCAAGGAAAACCTTCAGTCTGGAAGTGTTGGTGGAGGACCCACTTTGCAGGAGAACAGGTTTGGTGAAAGAAACTGAACATTTACGGTAATAAATTAACCAAAACATGGCAAAAAAACATTGAGAACCATAAAGGGTAGAACAGAGCAGAGGATTTGATTAACTGAAAACCAGATACTTAAACAGGCTTAGGACAATTAACAGAAATAAAGACACATGTGAATCATAAATCTGAAACTGGTGACAATCTAAGCATGACTGAAAATCATAACAACTGACAAAACTTAAAACAAAGTTCACAATCCTGACAGTAGCCCTCCCCAAAATGGCAGATCCCAGATGCCCAAAAACAAAACAAAACACCTGGGAAGAGGGGACATGGAGGAACAAAAAAAGTCAAAAACACATTTAGGGGTCCTGTAGCCAGACGGATGTGAGGCCTATTCTTAACCCCTCATCTGTAACAGACGTGAAGAGGTGCAATCCCGACAACTCCACCCAGTGTCAGGAGACATGAAGGTTCAGGATCTGTGGATTATGAACCTGAAACTAAATCAAAACAAGACCAAATGTCACTACAACAGACAAAACCCAAACCAAAGTTCACAATCCTGACAGTACCCCTCCCCAAAAGGGCAGATCCCAGATGCCCAAAAACAAAACAAAACACCTGGGAAGAAGAGACATGGAGGAACAAAAGAAAAAGAAGTCCAAAACACATTTAGGGGTCCTGTAGCCAGACAGCGGTGAGGGGTATCAGGGTATCGGAATCTTCCTCAGGAACAGATGTGAAGAGAGGCACTCCCGACAACTCCCCCCAGGGTCAGGAAACATGAATCGGAGCAGAAGACAACTGTGGACCATGAACCTGAAACTGGTGACAGTTCAAAACATGACCAAGAATCATAATAATTGACAAAAACCAAACTAAAGACCACAGTCCTTCATACTCAAATCCAAGACTTAGGAGTTTGTGGACTTCAAAACAATTTTAGGATGATTAAGGTTTTGCTAAAATCACCAGAAAATCTCACATTTACATCTGAAGGCTTATTTTTTCAGATCTTGGCTCCAGAATGTCTCGATAAATAGACACAGACTAAACTCTAAATATGGCTGCACGTATCATTGGGACTGTGACTCTTACATACATGGATGTCTTTATTGATCAGAGAGAGCTGTGATTTATGCCCATCATGATGGTGTTTTGGGTTTCTTAGAGTAATACCTTTCAGAGACGCCCATCAATCCATGCTTCCCAGATCTCTGCTCACAAACATACAGATTGAATGTTGCTGTATGTGGAGCAGCAGTGGACTTCAGGGGAGAGGCTGCATCCCTCAGATAACTCTGACGGAGTTTTCTGCCATTCTATTGGTAGAGAAAAAAAGCACTTAGTCGAGTCTTGTTTTCAGTTTGCAGTGTTTGATGTGGGCTAGAAAGTGAGAAGTCAGAAAGTGAGTGTGTGCCTGGTGAGAGATAAACGAGGAGTGAGAAAGAGCGAAAGAAGGCCCAGAAAGATGAGACTTGGGAGTGAAGAAGAATTGGAGAACGGAGTGGGAGTCGCAGGAAGGACTGCGGAGCAGGAGATGGTGACATGCTGAGCTACTAAGACGGATAAAATGGGAGGAAAAGTGCAATTAGGAGGATTAAAGAAGCACTTGGAGAACGGCCCATCCATTTGATCAGAGACTGAATCATTGGCTTTTAGTGTTAATTATTATGATGTGAGCAAACTGGCCATGTTAAAACGGTGAGTCAAAAAAACGTGTTGATTATGAGTCAGAGTGAGAGGAGGCGGCAGCAACGTAGAAGGGATTTGGCCACAATTTGGATTGTGTTCTAGAGTCAGGGGTTGTGAGGAGAAAGGACTTTTGTTTGGAGTCAAAGATCTCAAAATGAAGGTTACTGATTGTAGAATTTCCAAAACTAGAATGGAGCAGAGAAAGATCTTCTTTTGTGCAGATTTTCTCTTTGTCTTGATGAAAATGACTTGTTTTAGTCTGCTTAGTTTGGTCCGGATCGGGTCTTAAACCTTGCTTTTGGTCTGTATTCACACTAGGATCTACCGGAGATTTCTGTTGTGGACCAAAGCTTGTAAACAAAATCACATGACTACAGATCTCTTCAGTGATTGGCCAACAGTTTCCAAACAAAAAAAAGAAAGATAGATGTACTGCCATTTGTTAATACTTTTAAAATAGTCTCTTATTCAAACTCTTTATTTCGCTGGTCAATTTTGAACGTCTGTATGAAAGTCATGTTGAACACTTTTTACTGCTACTTTGATACGGTGGAGCACGTGTCTAAGTCGTTTTATTTTATTGTTATTAATGACCCGATGTTTTCTTCCGTTCCTTTCTAACTTGTATAATTTTGTCAAAATATATTTTTATGGAAAGTAAATTATTGAAAGTCATTTAAGGTTTAAGTTTATTTATCCTGGAATAATATTCCTGCTTTTTTTATTATTCATAATTATGTTAGAAAGTTACGGTTTTAAATTGATCAAATTTGGCATTCTGCAAGCTTTACTCACATTTTTTTGGGCTATTTTGAAGTTTAGCTAAAATTCCAGCTACATGCTAGCTGTTTTAGCTAATTTAGGCTTTTTTCAGTTTTTAGGCTATTTTGGAGTTTAGCTAATATTTCAGCTAAATGCTAGCTGTTTTGGCCAACCTAAGTTTTTTTGTTTGTTTGCTTTTAGGCTAATATGGCATTTAGCTAATATTTTAGATGGCTATCAGCTTCAGTGTTTTCAGCTATCAGCGGCCAAATTCAGCTTACAGGATTCACACTAGCATTATCACAGGTAATGCTATATATCTAGTTCATAGTTATGTTAAAAAGTTACAGTTTTAAAGTTTTAAAAATGTAGTTTTAGAGTGTTCAATAAATGTTTATCCTGTTTGTGACCTAAGGTGTGTTTTGGATTTTGGACCCCTGTGATTGAGTTTGACACTCCTGATCTAGATAAAAAGCGGTGTAACATTATGGTTATTTTGCCCTATCCAATATGGCGTCGCTCTTTACGTATCTTGGACAATGGTAACAGGCTAGCGTAGTGTCTCTAGCTAAATAACTCACTACGCTAATGTTAGCTTGGTGTTGTGAGAAAGTTTAAACAACGAAATCCTGGAGTTTCAGCGTGGTTAACTTCTGCTCCGACCCTCAACTCAGAGGCAAAGTTCTCATGAAGTCCTTCTGTGCTGCAGAAAATATGTCTTAAAGGATTTTTGATAAAAACTGCATAATCTTAATTAAAATATCGCTATCTTGCTATACACTTTTATAATAGACCAAAATAGGGGTTAAAGAACTCCATGTCCCTGTTTCACATCTCCATCTACTTCCTCAGCTCCTCTATATGTTCTAAAGTTCTGTTAAACTATTGACTGCTTGAAGGAAACGCACAAAAAATGGCGTTTCCGTTTGACATTATTGAAAAATGTCAGCGGTGCTCTTAGACTTTCCATTTGCTCTTTCCTACCCCCCAAAGAGGAGAAAATGAAGGAGTGCAGCTCGCCTCCTCTTCATCATTCAACCAAATGCATCACACTAAGCTACTACACAACTTTCCTCACGACTCCCTTCAGTGGCTTTATGTTTCAAGAGCCGTTCACTGAATCAGCACATTTCTCCCTCTTCAAAGCACAAACACATTTACACACAGATTAATGCACTATTATGGTGAATATTCAAATAGTATTCATAGTATTTTTCTGGTAGCTACTTCAGTTCTTTGTTAAAACTTCACCACAAATTGGTATAAAAATCAGATTTTATTGATTTTTTAAATCTGTTTTGTACTTCAAGTCTAAATGTTCAAAAACATTTCTTTGTTTTATGGGGTTTTTCTTACACTTTATAATAACTGTGTGCACATTACTAGTGCCAGTTTTGTTTTTCTTCCTTCTCAGAGCTCCTGATGAGATTTTTCTCCATCATTCTTTCTTCAGTAGATTGTCGGCTCACTTTTGTCAACTTTTTCTTTTTTGTGAGTTTCTGCTGTGTAATTGTTTATCTGTTTTCATTTTGTCTTTGTCCCAGTTGTTCTATCAATGCTCAACCATTTTCATTCACATCAATTGCTGCTGTGTAGTGTTACTCTTCTTTTTCATTTTCTTGCAACTTTTTTTTTTGTTCTTTTCAATTTATTTTCTACCTAAAAAGTTTTTAGTTTGACGCAGGAGTTTTCCAGTTTCCTGCTGCACCACCTTCAGCTCAAACACATATTTTTTTTGTTCTTTTTTGCAGCAACATTATGGGCATTGTGCACACTAATCTACCCTCAGTGAATTATACTGTCGTGTTGCGGCGTCAGCAGTTTCACTGCCAAAGTCCATAAGGCCAAAATACTGTACGTCAAATAAAGGAAAATAAATCATCCAGTGTTTGCAAGGAAGAGCTGAAGTTTGAAGAATTATTAGTTTGACGTTTAGTCGATTTCTGAACGAGCAGGTTCGTTGCTGTTAGCCTGGAGGAGCAACACTCAAGGACTGCGTAGAAAGCAGCAGTAAAACTGAAAGAAAAAGAAGTCTTTCTCAAATTTATTCTTCTTCCTCTCCATGCACTGATCTACGGATTGATGTGAATCTGAAAAGGCGACTCTGTGCTGGTTCTGTTAATGAGCGGTGATTCAGCGAGTCAATATAGACATTTACAACATTTAAATGTGCTGGCACTCGGACAGAAAAGTCAGACTACTGAGGGATAGAAAAAAATAAAAGAATTTTTAACGTGTTTTAAAGAAAGTCAGTGAATGCTGAAGATCTGAAATCAAGTTTTTCAAACCTTATTCCTTAATAAGTACAAATAAATCTCGAACTTTATACTAAACTGTAAGTTTTTTCCAGTTCACTTGATCTTTTTTAAACAGTTTCAAAGCTTAATTTAATCGACTGTTATTCAGTAAGAGAAAATTCTATTACAGATTATTTTTATTCAAAAAGAAACTGAAATAATTGTGGTCCATAAGGAACAGCTACAGTAATGTTTTCCTAAAATAACGATGTACTAATATAGAATGAAACGTTTTGTGAAGTGGGCAGGTTTTATCTATTTATTTTTTGGTGGTTTTAAGGTTTTTTGTTTATCCACAGCTGAAAGGAGGTGGTGAATAAAAGTTCATGTATTCAGAAAATGTATCAAATGTGTTACATTTATGCATGATATTTCTTCATCATTTATTTTTCGTTTGGTACTCTGTGCCTCTGTTTGGTGCAGTGTGATTCAGGTGTTGTTACTCTTCGCCACTCTCCTCTGGGGGAGGGGGAGAGATTTCAGGTGGCTTGTCTGTGCTCCTGCTCTTGGCCGTGGACCTCGCCTCTGGCTTGACTCGCTCCCCAGCTGTCCCCCAGCTCCATAAGGATGAAGGATCATCTGCGCTCATGTCCCTGGCCATGGACCACGCCTCTGGCTTGACTCGCTCCCCAGCTCCATAAGGATGAAGGATCATCTGCGCTCCTGCTCTTGGCCGTGGACCACGCCTCTGGCTTAACTCGCTCCCCAGCTGTCCCCCAGCTCCATAAGGATGAAGGATCACCTACGCTCATGTCCCTGGCCGTGGACCACGCCTCTGGCTTGCCTTGCGTTTCGGAACGTGAGAGATTCTGTTTTGGTTTTCATTGTGTCTAAAAAAAAAAACTCCTGAAAAATGACTAAATTACAATTCCGAATGCATCAAAAGCTGAACGGAAGGAGGTTTTTCCTTCCAGCGGGTCCTGCTTTGCTCCAGAAAGACAATATTTTGCTTCAACATAAAACTTTGCTTCTGCAGTATGTTGTGGCTTTGCAAAAAAATGTACTGCAGAGAAGTAAGTTAGATTACAAAACATCAAATAAGTATTTTTTTTCTTTAATTTTACCAGGATTGATATTAGATCTCTTCTTCAAGGGAGACCTGGGCTGAAAGGATCATCGCAAAAAAAAATATATATATAGTTGAAACAATAAACCAGAGATAAAATACAATAAAAATCAAGAGTGACACGTGCGTACTTCTTTTAAAAGCTCAGACAGCTTTGCTTTAAAGTGATTCAAGAGAATTAGGTCAGAGGGAATAATTGAAAACAACAACAGTAACAAAAAAAGTCAAATATTATTTTGGGAGCTTACTCGAGAGCTTGTTGTCTATGTGAAACAGTTTTTTAACGGTTTAGAGGTTAAAAAAAAGTCACACGATTATTTATTTTTAAATTTACCCCAATTATTGTTGTAATTGACCTCTGCAGGTAACAGCTTCTGATTGGATCAGCCCATTAGAACAAATTGGAATCCCTTTGTGAAACGAGAAGTCTCAAATAAGCTTTTAATGAAGGTGTCTGCTAAAAGTTCTAACTCAAAGAGGTCAATAAGTTGGATTTGAAAGAACGTGTCTTTTTAAGAACCTCACCTGGACACGGGACTGTGTCCGTGTTAACGTCGACTGTCTTGGTTGTCTGTCTGCGTGTGGACCAGCGAGGTGTTCTGAACCCGACCCTATCCGGGCCTGCTCACCTTTGGTGTACCCTAACCTTTCTCTGGACTGTGTTTGGATTTGGACCGCGATTGTTCAGTTCTCAGAACAGATTCTGGTGCCATGTCCCGCCCTTTTTCTTTCAAGTGGAATAGTTTTCAGGACTTAATTTGGTTTCAAAGCTTTAATTGAACGGCTAAATGCCACGCCGTCAGCTTCCTGAACGCCGGCCAGTTCCTCTCTATCTGATGCCATCTGCAGCATTCAGAACAATCTTCACTTCATCTTTTATTAGACTATGTTACTGTGACAGAAACGGTTGGTTCTGAATGAAAAAGTGAAGGTAAAACATGTCATTGCACAGATAAAAACCTTTTAATCAAAAGAAAATCTGTTGGACATAAAAACGAAACGTTTTCTTCTCCGAAGGTCTCCAACAGTTGCTCTCTAACCACAAGAGATTCATTAATTTCATGTAAAATGTTTTTTTTTTTATTCTTTTTCTTTGTTATTTTTAGTTAGAATGTAAAGAACATACAATCTACATAAAGAACAGTAGGATGAAGACAAAGTCTTATTTATTCCTAACCCATTCTTATTATTTCAAATAATACAACTAGATGACTAAATTAGTGGGTATAATCAAAACAAAAAATTCATAATAGTAATAATAAAACCTGGAACACTATATTTACATCATACTGCATATAAATCATTCATTTTGTGTTTACGCTTAAACTTAAAAGCAATACTTTAACACCTTTTCAGGTCTTTATCTAAATAATTCATTTTTTTTTTTACCCCAGCAAAGGAAATAGTCATTTGTTTAAGTGTAGTTCATACTTCAAAGTCGTAATTTATTTTACTATTTCTTTCATTTACAACACTAAGATTTTGTAAACTATAACATCAGATGTTTGGCCTTATACATTACCAGCAGTGTCTGCAAAGTACATAAAAGTTCAGAAATAGTTCAGAGTTGTGCTGAAGTTCCAGATTTGAATCACAAGAATCGCCACAGACGACCAGACAATATGAAAAATACAGTAAAATCAAAGAGAAATACAAAATATGCTTGGCTTGGTAATTTACCAAATATTTAACTTAGTTTCAAATTGCAAGATTTTTACGTTTTGTTTTTTTCTTAAATAAAAGCAATATGTTGCTTACATTTTACGTTTTCATCAACAAAAATACCCAGAAATCTAAATGTATTAAGCAATTAACACCATTTCACTTCAATTTAATATTTGAAATGGATTTTTTTACTGAACAACATAAACTTTTGTTTTGTTTAAATTGAGTTTGTTTCAATAAAATAATTTCTTGTTCAATAGTAGAAACTAATGTAAATAGGTTTTTCCCACGTTTACCAACAGATAAAATTGCAATATTTTTGACACATCACAAGGATCATTTATGTATAAAATTGAAAAAAAAAAGGGGTCGCAGTACTGAGCCTTGTGGAATACCACAATGTATTTTAAGGTATTTTAAAAAATCTCCTGCATATTCCACATAAGTATCTAATTATGCCTTAACACCTAATAGCATTGGAACTTGTCAAAGGCCTTATTTAGACCAATAAAAACACCAATTCTATATTTATTATGATCTAATTTGGTAGTAATATCTTTTAAAAATTTTGATAATTTCAATAATGCAAAAGCTGTTAAACATAATCTTAAAAACCATTCTGATTGTCATTTATAAGAGATTATTTTTGCACAAAATTATCAAACTTTTATACAATTTTTCCCCCAAAATTTAGGAAACAGAATAGGGAAATGTCATTTCAATGTTGTGCTTGTCCCCTGATTTATTAAGAGTATTATTTTTACTAATTGTTTTATTGATTTTGATTTGACTCAAGTGTCAAACAATGTTCCAACTGTTCATTGATGGTTGTGGTCTTTTAATCTGTTAATTTTCATTCTGAGACCTGAAAGAAGAGTTTTTACCGTCTTCAGAAAGATTAAAAAACCTGACCTCTTAGCCAAAAGTTTTCAGAATAAATTCATAGATTATTCTGAACTGGAAAAGTTTTCCCTTTCTCTAATTTCCATGTGAACTGAAACATAAATTCTCTCAAACAATTCATGCATGATTGGCTGCTTTGCTGGTGCCTGGAGGCCCCCGCAGAGAAACGTATAAAAGAGTCTTTAATGACCATCGTATAATGTTTTCTATTTGACGCTGATTAGTGACTATATTTAAATGATGAATAATACTTCCCCGAGAGATTTGAGCACGTAGTACTGCAGGTTTTGATGAGATCCATCAACCATTAAAATTGCAGCAAATACTGGAAGTCTCCGGGGATCTGAGGTTCTCGTACTGAGTAGAATCCAGGGAGATAATTAGGAAACAAAAAGGTTTGGCCTTGGTCTGAGAGTCTTGCAAACTAAATTTCTTCAAGATTAGATGTTAAGAGGACATATTAAGATAGATTCTAGTTGCACATGTGTGAACAGTCCGTTAGACATACGTGGATACATGTGGAATGGTCATCGAAAACCATAAATTTACACATGAATCTGGCAAAAATCATGCACCATTGCGTAAGATTTACCTAATAATTGCCTATAAACTACGTAAAATACGCATAAACTGACTAATCCTCAACCAACCAAAATGTAAACAGCTCAAAACCAAATTCACGTGAAGATCTGTTGACTAAAACCTACAACGGACATCTGTGCACATCGACGAAAGACGAATGCAAGAAACACTAATGAACTACTTTTGTCCAGCGTATCACAAAAAAAACAAAACATTTTTTTATGTGGAAAATGCGCAAAATCTACCTAGTGACACAGCCTTTAACCCAGAATTGAACCAAAGGAAACATGTATACATTTTAGCTTTATATTTTAATGAAAGGTCAACCATGTTCTCTTTGCGTATTGTTTACAAAACTGAATAAAGAGGATTTCATTTGTAAAATGTTGGTATCATCTGTTTATCGCCATTAATTTGAGATTAAACTGTTTGAGCAATATTCAGTTCTTCTTATAACATTTTGATTCTGATTATACCATGTAGCATGACACCAGTCCAACACCTCTGACTGGTGAAACACTTCCAAACCACCTGGACCAGAGGAGGTCCAAACAGTGTTCCGACTCCACCAAAGGCTTCTTTTGACAGTCTGAACCCAGTATCAGAAACTGAGGCAAAGCTTTATCCAGCAGAATCCAGTCAAAACATACATTTTGAAGGCCCACTCCAATGAAAATGGTGTTTTGAAAATGTTCTTGTTCATGATGGAAGAAAATTAAGCATAAAACTGTGTTTCTGAGTATTTCTTTATTCAAATTGTTGTGAATCAGAACCACAAGAAATATTGTGTTTTTAAAAGCTACAATCAGTGGGACACAAGCTGAGGCAGAGACGTGTGGATCCATGTGCAAAGGAAGGTTTTAATGAAGACACAAGACAAGGCAAGGCGTGGTCAGAAAACAGGCTGAGGTCAAAACACAGAAGCCAGGTGGAGAGTGAAGGATTCAGGCAGGAGTCAAAACATAAAGAGAAAGGAACAGAGTAAACGCTCAGACTGAATGCAGGACAAACAAGACTTCGCAGTGAGCTGTGGTGAGAAACCAGACTAAATACTATGGCAGTGATGAGGTGATGGGAAACAGCTGATGAAGATTAATCCAGGTGAGGGCAGGTGGTGAGTTCAAAACTCAGGTGAGCGCTCCCCCTGGTGGTTGGAGGGAGAAGCAGCAGGTTGAACCATGACAGTACCACTCTCACTCAGACAATCAAGATTTTATTTAACATTCGTAACCGAGTGGAATAAACTGCTAATGCACTTAAAATTATGCAAAAAAAAATGTTGCCTGGAATGATTGTTTTTTAATAAAAACTATTGAATTGCATTGTTTCAAACTAATTGTTAATTCTTGTTTTTGTGTTTCTTGGGGACTGAAGATGGAAATAATCTCTTAAAGAGATAAAGTCTGATACTAAAGTATTTTTTCTTTTATCACAGTTCATGGTCTCTGTCAAATAAATGTAATGAATACATAAAGAAAGGGACTTAAGTTAATGGAATAGTGTGTAGACTGTAAACAGATGAATGATGGGACATAGGGGGAGGGATTACTCTGCACAAATGGTCCCGCCCACAACTCAGATGTGAATTTCTAATGAATTACTGCCAATTTGAAGAACTATGTTCAAGAAAATGACTTGTGAGTTTGTCTAAAAATAGCATCATCATAATAATAGTAATAAAGAAACACTGGAAACACTTTTAAATTCAATCAAATGATGATTTATGATAATGACCGTTTTTAATCTCGATTTATAATATTTAGAAATCCGTTGTTATTTTAGGTGAGGGATGATTTGCTAAAATACATTTCTGTTTTTGTGAAATACAAAGTTAACAAAGCCAAACCACTTCAATGTCCAAAATCAGAGAACAAATCTGAAGCGTTTAATCTATTTTGACACAATGCTCCTGTGAGTTTAAAGAATACCAATTTTGTACCACACGGATCGACTTCTTGCATGTTTTTGTTAAAACTAACCATATTAAATCATCACTATGACTCTCCTTCAGGCTCTTTCTGCTCTGTAGAGACACATCAATTTAGCTTCAGTTTAACCCTCTCTGTGGTGTGTCTGCTCTTCAACAACTTCACCAAACTTGTTCATTTTTGCTTCACACAAAATTCAGTGAATGTTGAAGGTCCTGGCTTAATGAAGCACACAGTAACATTATATGTAAACGCATTACTCTGCTGAGGGAACAAAAAGAAAAAAAAATGTAATTTCTTTTACACTCGAGTGAGCGGGCGTCAAATAAAAATTTGGCTGCCAAAGAAACCAGCTGTAACAAAATAAATGCTGATTTGAGATGTTAAGCAAAACAAGTAACACGATGACAAAGAAGAATCTTCTGAAACTACATTAATGTGAATTAGAAATACACAACGCTGATGAGAGAATTTGCTCTTTAAGATTAAGATAAGGCAACCTTAAAACAAAGGGGTGCAAAAAGAGTAAAACTAGAGACTGTAAAAGCATAATACAACAATATTTTACACTAAAATTGACAAAACATTAACAGTTTCAATAGATCTGACTATTCTTTCTTTTTTTGTAAATGTCCTCAAACTCTCTACTGGTATTCAAATCAAGTCCTGACTGAAGGTTATGGATTTTTTTTCTTTGCTAAATATTTTCCTCTGAGCTCACCTTGGCCCTGAACATGTTACTATTTCCAGAATACAAAAGCTCATATAATAGTGTTTTAAACTTGAAAGATTTTTCTCCAGTTTCATCCCATCGCTCCATTGTCTCTGGCATCTCGGCTCCCTCAGTAAATCTAGGAAGTGGCATTTGTTTCTGTCGACGACTTACTTATTGTTTTAGAATGAGGGAGCCTATTGTCATTGTCATTTTAGCAGTTTTTTAATGTCTCCATGTGTTTTTAAAATACATTTTTATATCTACATAAAGGAAAATATATATATATACATATATTTTGGCAAAAAATAAAAGTCCTATAACTCACTTTCGGACAGAAAAGAAGAATGTTTCAAGAGCTTACAAAGAACTAAGTTTCATTCCAATGAAAATTTATTTTTGTATTTTTAACATGTTTTTGTAAATTTTATCTCATATTACGGAACCTATATAAACTATGTATGATTAAAACTGCAGTTCTGAGTATTTCTTAATTTAAATTGCATTAGATCAGCAGCAGATGAAAACCAGATGCTTAAAAATGCTCAGCCTCCAGATCGTTTCCATTCACTTGCAGACAAATAGATCCAATAACGTCTTCATTTTCTGGTCTGAGCTAGAATCCGTACGGCTGCTCCAATGATGCATGAGGCTTTTTGATTTTGTCTTAAAACTGTATAATCATAAGTTAAGGACCAGTGTGCCGTTGAAGCTCCTTAGTGGCCAAACACACCTGATCAGGTCATCAGCAGCAGATAAGGCTGCATGAGGCCGGCCCTCGAGGACACCCCTGCTTTAGGAGCTCCATATATTCCTTTAGGAGTTAAAAAAATAAATCTATAAAAACTTGCATCAGCATATTAATGAAATCCATCCTCTGCTGGATGGGATCTGGTCAGCAGATTTTTGACTTTATGGTCCTTCGTTTCGTCATGTTCAGCAGTATCTTTATGTCTGAGCTGCAGCTTTTACTGTTGGTGCTCAAGTCTGCCATTACTGTAATAGATTTGAGATGATACCACAAAGAAACTGAGCCTGACAGTTAAACATAGAACAAACCATGATCTGTCATGCAAATACGTGTGATTAAAGATTTTGTTTTTAATTTTTATGGCTCTGTAATTACAGTTTAACCTTCACTCCTGGTCGTATACCGGATTTAAGAACCTTTATTTGAAGGCTGTTTAGATATAGTAGCTTTCTTTAAAAAAGTTTTCTTCACTTTTTCAAGTCACTTGAAAGAAGAAATGAGCTAAATATGAAAAGACTCTTGAGGGAGAAGTGTGATCCGCTCAGCAGATAACAGAGCAGCATAAACAGATGCCAATCTGTCACTTTGTCATCGCCATCAAGAGAAAGAAAAGGCAACATTTGAGATATTTTCCACAGAAGAAAATGATGGTTATTATGCAAATAAGATCAGAATTATCTCAAATGATGATTACATAATTGCTGATTGTGACGGGTTTACAAGATGGAAGCGTATGAGCTCAATAAATGATCGGGATGCAGTTGTTTGTTCTTTCCCAACACAGTCAGATTATGTGACATAGTTTCTAAGAGCAGCTCAAACTAATAGAGCAAATTCTTTGACATATTTATTATCGTGTCGTCCTTGAGAAAAAAAATTACTCAAAGAAAAAAAAAAAAAAATCAATTTTTCCCAAAAAGGAAAGGTTAGAGCTGCACACTCCGAAGGCGCTCTTGTTCATCTTTTTTTTATGAAAAAGGTCTTTTACTGGACGGGATGATGAATGATGCAGCAGATCGCCTGTCACTCGCTCCAAGCTTTACCCCGACTTCTCCAGAACCACGACGGATGGAAAGCAGTGTTTGTCTGGACCGAAAACCAAAGGAAAAGGATGGGTGGATTTCATCTTGTTTATTAGCACAGAGGAGATAATAGGATGTGCAGCACTTCTATAATCTTCAGATTTTGGTACTTTGTTGATTTTTGAACCTCTATTCAATTATCTGGGTCGCTCATCCATACAGAAACGACACAGAAGCACATTAGCACTCCCACGGCAAAGGAAATGTTAACCTCCTAATGACCCCGATTGTTGACTGTCGGAGTTTCTCCAAAAATCTATTTGCTTTAGACCTGTTCTCCTTTTAAATGGCAGACCCATTTTACCTGTTATAAGAAAGAGAAACCTCCAACGCAAAACTTTCAGGTCTGGAAGTCAGGGACTTTTGCAAAGGATTGTGATGTTCATCAGTGTTCAGCTGAAACACGACTTCAACTGTCAGAGGTTGGTAAAAAGGGAGTCAATGTTGAAGAAATTTGACCTTTTTTACAATAAACGTTTTCCATTATTTCTTAACTACTACTTCTTTGGACTCAACCTGGATGAATTTGAATTTACTCAGACATAAGACAGAAAAAAATTAAAAAAATGTTTTTTTTAATTGATCAAATATTCAATTTTTAACTAACCTCAATACTTTGTAGTGTAATCCTGGGTGGTAATGACAGAGCTCAAACAGATCTTTACCAGGTTTTCACAATGTGGCTGCGATTTTGGTCCATTCTTCCTTACAGATCTCCTCAAGAGCTGTGCTGTTTTGGGGCTGTTGCTGGTCATGCAGTTTTTGACCAAGACTTCACCAAACACGGCCCAGTTGATCCTTTCTTTACAGGGCTAATACCATGCAAAATCCACCCTTTGAGCTTTCATTTGCATTATAATGTTCATTATTCACTATAAAAGAACCCCAAAGCGGCATTTTGATCCATATCTGAGTATTCCCCTAAAAACGTGATCTGAACACCAGCCCCTCCCACACCCATGAAAATGGGCGGGTTCTCACAAGCTGATGTCACAAAGGTAGAACAGCCCCTTTCAGGAGGAGTCTGCGGTACCGCCCCCAGACTAACACAAACACCCAATTTCTGCACAAAACATCTACCTTCGCCGGTCCGCTAGCCCAGCCGTTAGCCCCGGTCATCGCTACACTGATTGTAGCGATGACCAGGGCTACTAAAGGCACAAAACAAATCTTTCTTTGCCAAAATTCAAATTTTTTATTTTTTTTTCTGTGGGTAAAACGCAGACATGATTCTGGGGCCAGCTCTAGGAGATTGTCAGCCTCAGAGATCTAGTTGTTTTACTTCCGGGTAGGAAGAGAGTTCACAAAAATAACTCATATTTCATTCATAATTTGTTCTTTAGTGTGCCTAAGATAACATATGATCAAATATAGCAGGGGTGTCAAACTCAATCGCACAAGGGGACAAAATCCAAAATATAAATAAAAAATCTAAAATATTAGCTAAACTCCAAAATAGCCTAAAAAATCTCAGTAAAAGCAGAAATAGTCCAAAAAGCTAACAGAATACCAATTTTAAAAACTTGAACTGCAACTTTTTAACATAGTTATGAATAATAAAAAGGCAGGAATATAAAACAAAACCAAACAAATTCAAACCATGATATTTACCCCTCCATGCTTCACAATGTGCATGGTACAACTGGGATGACACTCAACATTCTTCCTCCAAACCACTTTCATCCTAAAGAGTTTGGGTTTAATCTAACCACGATTTTTTACCAATCTTCCTCTGGATCACCTTTGACAAACTTTACAAGGACCTGGATACGTGCTGGGACAAGCAGAAGGACTTTTGGTGTTCTGCAGGATTTGAATCTATGATGATGTACTGATTACTAGTAACCTTTGGTTCTGTGGTCCCAGCATGCTTCAGGTTATTGACCATAATGGTAACATCTCGATAGATAAATAGCAATTGAAGGACAGAAGATTTTCTTAACAATGAAGTAACTTTCTCTTTTGATCGAAGGTGCTAAATACTTTTTTCTGCACCAGACGTTATTTTTTTTTTTTTTTTCGGTTGAACGATGTTCAGAACTGGTGACTGACAATATGTATTTGTAAAACTTGTGGTAACATTGATAATTATCTTAGGATGACTTGACTAAATGTTGCCAGGGACACCTTAATAACACACATAGGTAGTTAGGGTACTTTTTTAATCCCGAAGGAACTTGTAAATTCACACAGGCTCTTGGACATACTCTAACACTTCGACCGTTACACAATCAGTGTGAATTTTCTTATTTGTTTTGCACCAATGTGCAACATATTACTAAAGTGTTGCATAACGGCGCAAAGCCGCATTTCTCTATGACAAAATGGCATTGATTGCTTGAGAACTTTAAAGCGATAAAGTGTTGGATATCTTTGAATCCACTGGAGTTGTGTTAATGGTTGAAGAATTATGGTTTAATCAAAACATTGGTAAAGCCCAGGTGTTGAAAGTTTGTGATGCCATTTCCTCTCTAGCTTGTGCTTTATTTTTGTCAGATTATGAAGATAAAATTTTATTTTTCTATTTATTAGGAGTCATTACATAAAAACAGACATATATTTTGCTATCTCAGTAGCGTAGAGTGGTTGCATAGAAGCTAAACTCTAACAGAACCACTAACTGTGACAATCACATCATCTGAAAAGACGGATCGTCCTTCAACCAGCCGTCCATCAGCTGTGACACTTCACACTCAGTCCGTGGCTCTGAGGTGTGAATGTGTGCGATAAGAATTCAGCTGAATGAGAACCATGACACTCATTGATGCTTGCCCTGTTTTCCTCACAAACCTTTTCCAAAGCAAAGGTTGTGACGGCACAATCCGCTGCAAATGACATTTGTAGACACAATAGTTTCATGATTGTCCTTCATATAACGTATTCCCTCATTCTGCACTAATTGATCATGTGTTTGTTTGCTTATTGGCCAACACAGTAAAGGTCTCAGCATGTTTTATACATTGAATTACCATCTTAGATGCTCCACATTTTTCTTTACGTGAGTAGAAAAGATGGAAAACTGTGATGTGAGAGCTAAGAGTTCTCTCTGAAATCCAAATAGAAAAGGTCCATTTACAATATTGTAGAAATAAATGCTAGAAAAGCCATAAATGGGACTTTGGTTCAGAAACAAAAGTATTTCTGAAGTTAAAAAGTTTTTGTTTTTTTCTTTTGGGAAGTCTCGTGGCAAAAACTGAACCCAAAAGTCTTTTTTAGAAAGTGATAGAATCTTTTAAAAAGAAAAAATGTTGCTTATTTGGTGTGAAACATTCAGGTAGCTTAATTCTAAGAACTAGCAACGATCTATGAAAAGCTGTTGTTTGTCTGTAAAGCTCATTAATTCAATTTTTAATAACCTTTCGCAATGGAGGAAAGATGAAGTGAGTGTCAAAGTTGATCTGTTCCATGATTAAACTGTACAAGGCTCAGAAAATCAATTAATAAACCTAGGAGTACTCTGATTTTGTTTAACTTTAATTGTCATGCTAACGTTCATCTCAATGACCCCCAAAGGCCACACAGATGAGGAATGGCCCCAGTAACCAGCAAAGAGGTAAAGATAATCAATGGACGCTCAAAACTCAAACTTTCCATTTCAAAACTTTTTTTTCAGTTTCAAATCTTTTTTACTTTCAGACATTAGCTCAAGTGATAGCAACGCTGCCTCCCACCGCATAGGTAGCGAGTTCGACTCCCGGCTTCGGAAAGTTATTTACTTAGGGGTTTTATTTGACCAGGATTTATCATTTAAGGCTCACATATCTCAAGCTTGTAAAACTGCATTTTTTCATCTACGTAATA
>NC_050526.1:18307973-18314344 GCF_002922805.2 Oryzias melastigma
TTGTTTATATTTTGAAGCCCAATGAGGCAAATCTCTTTGTGATTTTGGGCTATATAAATAAAATTGAATTGAATTGAATTGAATTTACTTTCAGTTCTTTTTTTATTTCGTTTTTGATGATGAAAATTTGTGTTTTAAAACGTTTGGCCCCATTGTGGTGCGTTTGGGTGGTGCTAATACACAAAGAACCAATCAAAATCGATGAGGGTGGTAACTTCAGTCCCGGTGCGTTCACTGACTCTGAGAACTGCGATAATTACGGTCAGGAAATGGCTGTACTGTCTGCACTATCATAGTCTGAAATTTTCCCAAGACGGATGTAAAAAACAGAGTTTTATCGCGTACAAACACAACAAGATGCTGCTTTGAACGGACTACAAAAGTGTTTTTGATTTGAAAAAGAAAAAAAAAGAGTTTCTCTTTTTCAGATTTGAAATTGAAAAAAATGAAATGGAAATTTTGAGTTTTGAAACCTAAAAACACAACATTTGAAGCTGAAAATTCTTACGTTTATTTTAGAAAAAAAGTTTCTGACATGTTATTATTTGGGCCAAACACCAATAGTTGTTTCAAATTGTTTTATTTTGGTTGCAAATAATATTGTCCATAATTTATCTCCATAGAGAAGTTTTAACAAAAATGTTCAGATCATTAACATTGTAAACATTGTTCTGCTTCTCCTGGAGGGCGTTTCAGTTTGGCCACTAGGTGGCGATCGTGCTATAGAAGTAAACTATATAAGTAGAAGACAACAGTATGAGGAAAAAACTGTTTTAGACCAAAAATGGTGACATAAATTTTTTTTTCTACAAAGAGCTTGGAAAATTCCTGCCTGTGTGTTTATGAAGATGTTCATTTAGTCAGCAATGTATGTTTACGTTGACCGAGCGTTAGCATTAGCAGTCCTATGGGTAATCCTATTATACATTAACAACAAGCTAGTGGACATTAGCTTTATGTGCTAGATCAATCTATATTTTTATGGATTGATTATCACTCTATAAAGTTTCAGTTTTATTAACCTAGCCCTACCAGGAATAACTTTAAGAAATTATGATTTTTAAGCTGAACTTTCAAAGAAATTCAGAGAAATTGATCAGTTTTTGAACTGAGAATGAACAGAAATCTGATCTGAAGGCGGGTGTTAAAATATAAGTAAAAATGTAAAAACGGATACAAGGAAACTATTGATTTGGATATAAAAATTCTACTTTCTTAAGGTTGTCAAGTTCTGTCTGTAAGTTGAAGGCAGCTGGATTCTGAGAAACATTTTCTTCCTACATTTTCTTTTTCTGTGCCAGTCTTCCTAAAAGTAGAGAGCTGTAACTAAGAGAAAACAACAGAACTGAACACAAAACCTAACTATAAACAGTAATGAAAGCACCAATCCTCTCAATGAGGACAGAGTTGAAGGACTAAATGCATTTAAAAGATATATAGTAGTTCATCATAGTACGCACTACAGATCTTCTACAGATCTGTTTTGTGCTGCAACATAAATATGTACATTAATATGCAATTTCTGCCTTTGTGCAGCACAGTGGGATGTGCATTAGCAGTACATTAGTTCAATGGCCCATTAAATGAGTCAGTGGGACTTTCTCTGCATGATATAGTTTAAGAATTTAATGGCTGACGGGAGAATGATTTCTTACTTAGGAGGTCCTGCGGGATTAAGGACCTCCAGGCTGACGTCACAGGAGTGCAGAGGGGTTCACAGTTGGTGATTTAGCAGGGGGTGAGAGGTGGGGGGAGGAGCTATAAAGAACTAAACAGACTAAAACAACATCTCTGTTCTCAGTCTGTTCAAATCCTATCTCAGGAAGAGACATTTAATGGTAAGTGTGGACACATATTTTCTGGGGTCCACAAAATTAAATGTGGTGTTCCTCATGGTTCTGTCTTTGGCCCCTTGGTTTTTAACAACTACGTCCTTTCTCTGGGGAACACCAGCTTTCACAGCTACGCTGATGATACCCAGCTGTACACAGCTACGTCTGCTGTTGATACAAACCAATAGAAGCCCCTTTTAATTGTATTTTAGATGTGAAATCAAGGATGGCAAATCATTTCTTGCAACTCAACCAAGAGAAATTTTAGTTATCGGTTTTGAAGCCAAGAGAGACAAAGCAAAAGCTAAAGGAACTTTCATTAAGTTATTCCGATCCAGTTAGAAAACCTTTTTTTTACTCTAAGCTAATTTACATCCCTCATATTAAAAATGTAGTTAAAACTGTTTTTATAATCATAGATATTTGGCTAGGGTCCGCCCACTACTCGCTCTTGCTAGTATGGCAACACATTCTCACTCCCAGCTCATCACATACTGACGTTTGGTTTTTGACGTGATGGCTGTTCATAAAATAAAGAGTCCACTACCCTCGGTACGCGATGCTGGATGTGGTAGGATTGTTCTTGGAATACAATTGTTACCGGTACCCTTACCTGGTACTAGTATCTTGTCCCTAACCCAGACGTAATACCAGATGCAGTACCAGACACAGTACCTGACCCGAACTGGTACCAGACGTGGTACTGGACCCGAACCAGTATAAGACATGGTACTTCACCCGAACCGGTACCACTAGCCAACTGGGCCCAGACACAAACCAGTGCTGGTTCTACAGGGTTAAGGAAACCAGTATTAGGTTAGGGTACCGATGCGCTCTTTGTCCCGGTACTGGACCGTTCCGGTTCGCTGCCCAGAGGTTGTTGACCCTTGATTTAATGGGAACAGTCAGTATGTCAAGAAACAACAAGTTTGGGACACCCAAAGTGTATAAAAAGTGACGTGGAGCGGTTCTTAACCAAACGTCAGTATGTGAGTGTGAGGATGTGTTGAATATGCAGATGCTGATACACACTTTTATCACAAATAGAAATTATTATTGTTTTGCTCTGCTCGCTGATCTTCCAAAAACGAACATTAAGAACCTTCACTTTGCAGAATTCTGCTGCAAGAGTTCTTACTCAAACCAAGCAACAGGCTCATTTTTTTCTTGTCATCCTCAGCCTGTTTTCTATTGTCTATCTCCATTAGTAAGGAGGTGGGAAGTGTGAAAGTGATGTGGGGTTGTGTACAGGTCTAGGGGAGGAGGCTCTATATGCATTTTTGTGCCTATTTTTACATTATTCGTTTTATTTGTTTTGGTGTAAAGCACTTTGTGTTAAGTTTTATGTGAAAAGTGGTATATAAATAAAGATTGACAAAGACCTTCGACCAGGGTCTAGCTACTCAACTTCTCAGGACCTACCAACCTTGATGTTTACCAGACATCTGCCTTTATTGATGCCTGATAAGGTAAACATAAAAACATTGATAGCATGTAGGATGGTCCTGAGGACTGTGGTTGAGAAACAATACTCTAGGCAAAATGTAGACAAAGTCAGTGGTGGGTCTGGACCATTTACCATTGGGGAACGTCAACCCTTTGTTTCCCACTAGCTTACAGCCCGTTCCAACCTCAACCTACCGGTGTCATAAAAATGGCGAGCAATTTCAGAGCTATTTGGCCATACAGTTTAGATCCTGATTCTAGCTCAGACGAGGAAAACAAAGACGTTCATGGGTCTATTTGTCTGCAAGTGGATGCATCAGAAGAGAGCAGGAAGCTTGTTGTAGTTTCTATGTAATAAGCTTTTTCAAACTGCATTTTTCGTCTGTTCCTGATTCACAGTGATTTGGATAAAAAAACACTCAGAAATGCTATTTTAATCCTAATTTTTTATATATATGTCCTCCATCAAGGAAAACACTAAAAACATGGATTGCAGTGGGTCTTTAGGTATGACTGATGAAGATAATTAGTCTGAACCTTCTAGATTCCACGAACCACAAAAACTAGAACGTTAGACCTTCAGCTTCGTTAACGTTGTTCTTTTATGTTTGTAAGTGATTATTTTTTTAGAGCATGAATAGAACTGTTATTAAAAGGTATTTGAATCCGTAAAAGAAATACTTTAATGTGCAGAATCTCATGAATAATTTCATTTGTTTTATTTTAACCGCCTTAGGTGGTTTTAAGACAAATTGTCATTGTTGGCGTCTCTCGATTGTTTTCTTTTCCCTTTAAGATGTCAAGAATCTCAGCTTAAATGGGTCCTTTTCCATGTATTGTCTTCAGCTTATGATGAGGGGGTGGAAAAATGACTGTGGTACATTAATGCAATATACTCCTAGAATTATACCAAAGAAAATAGAGGCTGATTACATGAAGGCGTACTGCTGATATCTTACTCTGAGCAGTCGTGCTTTAAAACATCCTGGAATTATTATCAGAATTTGTTCATTCAGATCCCAACCAGAACTTACAAGGACGCTACCGATTGTGGTGAGATCAGGGATGAATGAATGACTAACCTGCTTTAGAGGACAAAAGCGTTCTGAAACCTGAAAGTAGCACGCTGGTGGACAAAGGGGCGCATTTTTTTTGGTATTTTCCAAAATGTTGTACTCCCCATTAAACAGTAGTAGTATTACACATTAAGAGTTATTCTTTTCTATCTAATTAATTACTTAATCCCTCAATGGAACCACTTGACACAATAAAAACGTAAGCAGTGAACTTCAGAGGAAAAACTGTTTTTATTCATATAATTTTTTAAAAGATATTCCAGTATTTTTATCTGAACTAATTTCATGCATGTAGTTGGGCTGTCATTGTTAACACGTTAAGGCATGGGATAAAAAAAAAAAAAACACGTTAATATTTACTATCACTAACCAATTACACTTCGTGAAGCAACCGTCTCCCGTTTTGCGTCGGACGATTCAGGCTTCCACAGCGTGCATTAATTTCTGAAAATGCACGCTTTGTTGGGCATTCTCCCACTTATACCATGGTCACTTACAAAAGAACTTTTGTACTTTTTAATTGTTATTTTTTTGTAGAAATTAAGTAATTTCACCCAATAAGTGGACTATTTGTTATGTGATCCAGCCCGTTGTCACGGTAACATGACAATGTGTTGCTGAGCTGGCATCGAACTTGACTGCAGCGGCAAAGGGAAGCGATATAAATGCTGATCGTGCAGACAAATAAAGGAGAGAAAGTTCTCCTCCTACCACTTGTTTTTGTCCAGAACATGAAGAAAAAGTTTGTTTTAAAGAAACACCTTGAAAGTTTATTGAAAATGCAGAAACAATGCTTGTTTCCTATGGCTGTATATCTTCATCTTTGTTGGAGTCATGAGACACTTTTAGTGCACACAAATTACACTCCTGGGATATTTGAATTCAGTAATTTCGACTATAAAATATAGGAAAAATGTTCTTGCTGGCCTGTTTTTGTTTAAAAAGCGACATATTTTTATTAAAGTTGACCTTGTAAAACATTGTGATTAAACCTGATTTATCATGTGATTATTTTTGATAGTTTTTTTAATTGATTAACAGCATTTTTGTGATAATCCTTTTTTTAAATGTTAATCTTTTTGTTTAGTTGTGGCTTTTTTGCAAATGTATTTTCGCCTAATTAAAATTCAGATTTAATTTTTTTTTTTTTTGTAGTTTTATTGGTATATTGTTAATTATATATTGCTGGTTGTTTGCGATTTATATCCTGTCCAGGTTCACACCTGTTCTTAGTTTACTGCTGCATCTGTTTCCCATTAATCTTTTCTCGCTCAGCATATACGCATATATATTCATGATATCCATGCATTCCAGTTAGACATTTTCTCCTGGAGCTGCATGAAAAAGTCTGAAATGTAGATAGATTAAAACTTCAAAGACGGATTTGACCCGAGTACTCAGATCCTGCAGACATTATGGTGCACTGGGATCTGATTGGCTAAATGTTTGAATCAAACACATAACAAATATAATCTTAAACTGGAATTAAAACTGTATTTCAGAAAAAAAATTTCAATTACTTTTTTTTGGAGTTACCAATAGTAATTATTCCTGTAGTAGAAACAGTCAGATGATCAATGAGACAACTAAAGACAACATCAGAACTCTTGATATTAAAACACTTTTAGTTTTGTTAAATCCAAAATAGACAAAACGTTATTATAATATTATTAGAATTTTTTAAATCCTAAAAAAATGTGTAGTAAAAATAGACATATATGCACCGTTTTGACAATGTGTGACTTCACTTCACTGAAATTTTGAATCTACAATCACCTCCTCAATGTTGTAAAAATGCACAACTAAGCAGGACAAAATACTGAGAGTTTGATGAGTATTGGTTCAGGTACCTAAAAAACAACCTCTCTTTAACATGGGAGTCATTCAGAAGCCAGCCTCAAGTGGTCATTTGAGGTACTGCATTTTTTTTTTAATTTGGAAATGTAATGTAAAGTGAGGGGAGGGTGAAATTAAACTTCAATAATATTAATACATGCAAGATTGTTTCTTACCTCTT
>NC_050526.1:18314405-18315917 GCF_002922805.2 Oryzias melastigma
ATGGTAGATTATTTCTTACCTCTTCCTGGCTTTCAACAAAGTATATTTTACCATCCTGTTGGGTCACCGTCCTTCACTTCTGCCCTCAAGACTCAGCACTTTTTTCTATGTTCTGCACAAAGACGCCTGACCTTAAGGGCTGTCACTACCAGGTCTTCGCAGTGCTCCATAAAGAGCAGAATCAGGTGTGTTTAAGCAGCGTAACGGGGAAACAAGCACAGCGATGTGCCCTTTGGGGACGAGCCTGTGAACTGTTTGAGGATTCGACAGTCAAAGCGACAGAAGTTAAACCGAGTCTCCGGTGATACACCTGCTGCCCTCAGGTACCGAGGACTGAAAATTGATTTTTCCAAACAGCTTGTTTGTGAAGCAGAATGCTTTGGCATCCTGCCAGCTGACAAAGTGCTAGAAAATGAAAAGCTTTCACTTCTTCTCAAACTAATTATGCAGCTTATAATGACTGCCGGATGACAAAGCATCGTGGTCACTAACTGACTTTAAAAAAAAAAACTAAAAAAAAAACAACTAAGCTATAAGAGATTCCTTTTTTAATTGCTGCAGACTCATAAAATATTTTATAATTCAACAAAAATAACTTTCAAAGGAAGAAAATATATACAAAACAGTTGTATATTTTTTAATTGTGGGTTTGTTTATTCTTGTGTATTCAGAATTTTACATACATTCCTTTTGTGTTTGTTTGTTTGTGTGATTGTGTGGCCCTGGGACAAACTGGCGACCTGTCCAGGGTTTACCCCGCCAACAGTAGCCGGGTTAGCCTCTGGAAGCCCCATGAATGGAATACAGCAGGTAAAGAAAATCCATCTAACATACTTTCATGCCACAGCTTATGCTAGTATCTCATGTGTTGACTAAACTTTTATCCTGACCTCTTGTCACTCTTGCCATAAAGCATACAGGTACATTTTTAATAAAGAGAATCTTTCATAATCCTAATAACTGAACATTCCATATGCAGCGATAGAATGTGTCAAGATAAAATCACAAAATTTGGCATTAAAATTTAAAAATGACCAATGATAAATTAATTTTGATGCCACTAATGTGTAGGTGTAGGTACCATATATGTTCGGCCTGCAAGACCAGTATGAGGGCTTATGGCTCGACGGAAGGCATATTTTCCTGGTTTTATATTAAATCTGGGTACAAAAAAAGTAATTTGATCAGTGTGACGGAGCGCGGGTTGTGTTGTAGGTTGAGTGGGACTAGATACCGCTTCTAATATGGAGGAAAATCACGAATGCATTTAAAAATAAAGAGTAAATAATGGTACCTTCTTCTGACTGGTGGAAACCTACAGTAAAGTGGTGTGTCATGTAGGGGCAGTGCAGAACAAAACAAAAGAGACTATTGTAAATTACATGTAAAGAGAGTAACTTTGCTGCGGTAGCATTAAATAAATAACGTCTAAAGACTCAAGTACAGGAAGGAAGAGTTAAGAAACTATTCTTTTTCTGTCAGAGAGACTAAAGCAGTTAATTAATTAATACA
>NC_050526.1:18315971-18328663 GCF_002922805.2 Oryzias melastigma
TGTAAATTACATGTAAAGAGAGTAACGTTGCTGCGGTAGCATTAAAGTAAATAACGTCTAAAGACTCAAGTACAGGAAGCAAGAGTTAAGAAACTATTCTTTTTCTGTCAGAGAGACTAAAGCAGTTAATTAATTAATACAATTATTTAAGATTGCACTTTATTTTATTTGTACTAGATTGTATATGAGTTTCAAAGGATAAATCAGTTTCAAGCCAAACACCAAAAAATTTGAAAGTATCAATTTTCTTAAGTGGAGAGGACTCTAAGAAAGGCAAATTAACTATCCATTTTTTCCCAGAAAGCATATAGAATATGATTTTGTTATGTTCAAAATGAACTTGTTAGATGACATCCAGAATGGAAATCTTGCTGTAATGTAATGCTGATATCGGACATACTAGGTTTAGAACAGTATAGTATGGTGTCATCAGCATACAGATGAATATATATTACTGAATTGGCTATCAAGTGACATAGGACGTGACAGACATGCGGCATTACTGAGCATCGAATCCTCCCGAATGAAGAACTGAGGAGGTCTGATCAAGCAAAGAATCACGAAAGATGACGCAACGTTTTGCTGCAACTGCAAAAAACTTCACAACAAAATAATCAGATGGAAAGAAATCATCACAGGATAGTAATCACATTTTAATAGAGAGAAACTGGTTGGAGAGTTTGTGCTGAAGGGAGTGCTAGCGACAGCACGCTAGTTTGGTTCATCAGTGACAGAAACACTGAGGAGGAAAACAACTTTAGGTTACAAAAGGAAACGTAAAATGCAAACAAACATATGTAGAGCCCGAGCAGATCTCCACACTAAGTAGTTTGTCTAAGTGGTGTTACCGTAGTGTGACATCATCACTAGTCACAAGCCCCCGAACCGATCTGGCAGGCTGAACACATATGGGACCTACACCGGACCAGGAGGAGATGTGTAGAGTGTTTTAGTAATCCACTTCATTAGAGAAAAAATAATATGGAATCTGGACAAAAACTTGCTTTGATTTTGATTTAAAATTAATACAAACAGTATATTTTGGAGTTCTTATTTCAAAACTGCAGCTTTTGTTCTCTTTGGGTTGATGACCCAAAGAGATCTTATAGAAATGCTGCTTTTGTGTGGTATTGGAATCATCAGAAAAATGACAGTCGACTCTGCTAAAACTCACATAAATTTAGAAGAACAACAAACTTCCAATACCAAATAAACACAGATGAACTTTCTGTCCCTAGACAAGAATTCATTTGTTTGTTTAGGGTCTATGGGGAGACACCAACTGAATAGGGTAAATAAAAAGTCAATAATTTATTCCAGGTTGGTGAGCCAAATTAAATCGTTTAACAGGCTCCTGAGCTGTAGTTTGTCCACCTAAATTTGTTTTATTAGATAAAACTTTTTTTTTAAATCTCATTTTGTAATTTCAGCATATAAAACTCACACTATGATATGAAATCAATCTTAAAATAGAGTCAGCAAAAGAAATGTTGGGATCCTCTAAAACACGTGTTAAAGTCAAGGCCCGGGGGCCGGATCCAGCCCTCCAAGTAATTACACCCGGCCCTCCAGATCATTTTATTTTATTGTGATTAATGGCCTGATGTTATCTTGCGCTTATTTCTAACTTGTAATTTTGGCAAAAAATATTTTTTATGGAGAGTAAAATATTCAAAGTAATTTAAGGTTTAAGTTTATTTATTCTGGAATAATATTCCTGCATTTTTATTATCAATACCGTATTTAAGTTTGTTAAAGTTTTAAAAATTGTCATTCTGCTAGCTTTTTGGAGTATTTTAGCATTTACTACGATTTTTTTAGGCTATTTTGGTGTTTTCCTAATACTTAATCTACATGGTAGCTGTTTTGGCTAATTTCTGCTTTTTCAGTTGTTAGGCAGTTTTGGAGATTAGCTAAGATTTCAGCTACATGCTTGCTATTTTTGGCTAATTTAGGTTTTTTTCATTTTTTCCATCAGCTTCAGCATTTTTACCTATCTACTTCAGAGTTTTCAGCTATCCTAACTAGCATCTTCAGCGGCCAAATTAAGCTTACAGCATTCACACTAGCATTATCGCAGGTAATGGTATTTATCTAGTTCATAATTATGTTACGAAGTTACGGTTTTAAAGTTTTAAAAATGTAGTTTTAGAGTGTTCAATGAATGTTTCTCCTGTTCTGTCCACGACCTAAGGTGTGTTTTGGATTTTGTGTGATTGAGTTTGATGCCCCTGCTCTAAAAAGTAGACATTTTTTTATTTCTGAGATACACAATTTGCGATGCTACCCCCTTAGTGCCGCCACCTTATCAGCATTGATGGAAGAATCTGGTCATTCTTTCTGGACAGCTCCAGCCATCTGTTTACTGTAATCCGTGTGGTGACTTTTTTTTTTTTCATGGCCTGGCAGCACATAAATGTACAAACATCGCCTGCAGAGTGACCAGCTGTCAAGTGGCTTTGCACCCGTTTACGTCATCTGGCCAGGGGCGACCTCTGAGAGACATTAACCACATCAACCTTGATGAATTAACTCTGGTCAAAAATAGCCGATAAATCAGAAATCTGTCTGTGATCGAGTGAAAGTCAGGGGAAAACAGGTTCTCTGTCAATGATGTAATTATCGAAATTTACCTTCAGGGTTCTTAGGAAGAAAGTATAATTACAGAAAAAGACTGTGCTATTATTACATCTGTGTGTTTGTGCTTTTCCTGATATTCTGAAGGAAAACACTCAAATTCAGGGTGAGAACTTAGTTTAAGTTTGGCAACGCCTCCAGGAAATAAATGTGGGTCAGAATAATGAACTCTGAAGTGCCGCCATGATTGTGTGTGTGTGCCTGCGGCACAAGGAGTGCGAACAAAGAGACGGGGAGATGTAACACAAGCTGACAGTTAGTTGAACGGCGGACCTACATGTCTGTGACATGACCGCAGCCGTGTCCCGGGCTGGTTCACTCAGCATCACATGAATGTTTCAGCAGCCCAGCGCCGGGAAGCTCCCAGACGTGGTAGAGAGGAGACACGGAGGAGCCACACAAGTGGCTACGAGAACAGTAACATAACAATTTAATCTGTTTTTATGTACAATATGAAAAATTGCACAGGCTGAAATCTGCCTTCCTTTTCCCGCTAAGATCTATTGTAAAGCTATTAATAGCAAGTAATTTGTGTTATTAAAGTGATCAATCACCACTATCATGGTTTTCAATCATTTATCATTATGTCATTTAGAAGAGCCCCATTTATTAAACTCTTATATTTAGATTTTTGTGAGATATTTTATGTTTCATATGTACTTTAAGGAAAATTAGTAAGACCTTATTAAAAAAAAAAGAGACAAAAAACAACAATTCAAGGATACTATTAAGCCCATGATACCTGAATTTATTTCCAGTTATGAAAAACAGTGCTGTTAATCGATAAAAAAAAAAAAAAGATTAGCTAAATCACACTTTTGGGTCACGACTAATCATGATTAATCATGATCAATAACGATTAATTACAATGTTTTATGAGGTAAATTTGCAGCTATTGGACAAAAACAGGTGAGAGAAAAATGTTTCATTCCTTTTTATTGTATGAAAAGTTACAATTTTTGATGGTCCAATCTGAATTCTTCCCTTCTCCCTTCCCGTCCATTTGAAGGGGTACTTTTAGTGCAAATGGTGTCCGGAATATATATTTTTAAAAATCTGACCTTCCAATCGAAAAGGATATAAAGTCCTCAGTTCCGAGGGTAAACCACGTCGCGGTGAGACGTGGTTTACTTCACGTGGATCCACTCTGAACCACAGAAGTTTACAGTAAACATAAGTAATGACTTTTTGTTGTAGCATGACCTTTTTAAAGTTAGAAACCCGCTGTTGTTATGTATATTTGAGGGGCGGAAGATCCGCGCTAAAGCTAGCGGGCTGACGGAAAAGGGAAGAATTCGGATTGGGCTAAAGTCTTAACTTAGAAGTGAGCAGAAAACCCATCAACAGTAAGATAAGCAGAACTCTAAAGATTTTTATGTCTCAAGTATTCCTCCTAGAAAACAAAGATGCTGATATACAGTTGTAAAAATAAAAATGTTTGAAAAAAAAAAAAGTCTCTGAACTGCTGCACTGCAGTCGAGGCTCAGCGACATGTTACTTTGACAACGGCCCGCATTACCTATCAAAAAGTCCGGCTTTATTGAAAAAGTGACCTAAATCTTAAAAATAACAATAATCAAAGTACTAAACATTTATTGGATATTTATTTATGTTGTAAATGATCATAGTATAAACGGGAGAATGCCTAACGAAGTGTGCAGTATCAGAAATTAACGCATGGCGTGGAACCAGCGAAACACAGTTGCTTTGCTAAGTGTCTTTAATTTGCAGTAATAAATATTATATACATATGTGTATATATATATATTATATATACACATATATATATCATATACACACACACACACACACACACACATATATATATCTATATATATATATATAATATATATATATATAAATGCCTAACGAAGTGTGCAGTTTCAGAAATTAACGCATGGCGTGGAACCAGCGAAACACAGTTGCTTTGCTAAGTGTCCTTAATTTGCGGTAATGAATATTATATACATATATATATTACATATACACATATATATATATTATATATACACACACATATATAAATGTATATATAATATATACTGTATATAATGCCTAACGGAGTGTGCAGTATCAGAAATTAACGCATGGCGTGGAACCAGCGAAACACAGTTGCTTTGCTGAGTGTCTTTAATTTGCGGTAATAAATATTATATACATATGTATATATATATATATGTTTTTGCTGTCTGGTTTTGTTTTTGCATCAAAGTAAAATGTGAGTTTTAAGCCTTACAGTAAAATAATTTTCCCCAGAGAACTTTCTTGAGATTACTACTTCTTAAAAAGATCTACTTCAGTAAATCACATATGTTTTGATTTGCCTTTGAGGCTTTAACTCCTGAGATGTCGCCGGCAACGCTTAAAGATATCTTTGCGCCGCTTTTCTCGTTAGATTTACATTTGATGCTTTCAACTTTAAACTCTTCAGAGAACACAAATCTTAAAGGACAACACGCCATGATAAGCTGGATATTTGCAAACAATAGGGATAATGGAACAAATATGTATTTTTAATACTTTAAAGGCTAAACTATAGGCTGGACTTCTTAGTACTGCACTGAACTGGTTTAAATCCTTTTAGGGAATTAAAGGTATTTTTTGGCTGGTTTATGGAGCACGGAATCGCTCAGGGCCAAATTATGTAACCGTAATTCAGTGGTTATAAGTTTTGAACCACTCAGACCTCTTAGATCATCTGGATTATGTCTCTATTTCAAGAAACGAGGTGAAACCTGCAGGTCAGCCAGTTCTTTTAAATCAAGACGGAAAACTAAAATGTTTTGATTTAAAAGGAACTGGCTGACCTGCAGGTTTTTGTGAGATGCTCTTTCTGTTTCTTCTGCTCCTGTTACCTAATGATTTGTTTTAATGTGCTTTGACTGCACATTTCTTTGAACTGCTTTCATTTTTGCTAATTTTGTGTGTACATGAATTTGTTGTTGTTCCAGCTGAGGTCATATAAGTTGTTTTATTTTTTTACTTTTGGAATGATTTTTGGTATTCTTTTGTTTTCTGCTGCATAGGGAGTTTTTTTTTTTATTTTTTTTTACCTTCCTTGTTTTTTTCCCTCCTATCTGTTCAAATATTGGTGCCCAAAATGTTCAGCGCACCTGATTGGACGAGGGGCTCCAGGTCAGCATTCAGCATTTATGGTTGTTTATGCATAGTTTAAGTTTCTTTGGAAATAAATTCACTATGTAGAGTGGGTTTGTTTTTGTGAGGTCCCGGGTTCAAATCCCGGACGAGCCCCCAACTTTATGCTATGCTCCATGATCCCCTAGAACATATATGTCAAAGTCAAGGCCCAGGGGCCGGATCCAGCCCTCCACATCTTTTAATGTTATTGCTATTAATGGCCTGATGTTATGTTGCACTTATATCTAACTTGTATAATTTTGAGAAAATATATTTTTATTGAGAGTAAAACATTGAAAGTTATTTAAGGTTTAAGTTGATTTATTCTCAAATAATATACCTGCCTTTTTATTATTCATAATTATGTTAAAAATTAATGGTTTTAACGTTTTAAAAATTGGCATTCTGATAGCTTTTTGGACTGTTTTGACATTTACTACTATTTTTTATTCTATTTTTGAGTTTAGCTAATATTTCAGCTACATGCTAGCTGTTTTGGCTAATTTAGGCATGTTTAAAAGGTTTTTAAGGATATTTTGAAATTTAGCTATTTTTTTTTAGCTACATGCTAGCTGTTTTGGCTAGCGTAAATTTAAGTTCATAATTATGTTAAAAAGTTACTGTTTTAAAGTTTTGAAAATGTAGTTTCAGAGTGTTCAATAAATGTTTACCCTTTTCGGCCCACGACCTAGGGATGTCAAACTTAAAATCCAAAACAGACCTTTGGTTGCGGGCTGAAAAGGGTAAACATTTATTGAAAACATAAAAAACCAAAATTGTTAAAACTTTTAAATGTAACTTTTTAAACACAATATGAATTAAAACAGTAATATTATTCCAAAAATAAATCATAAATCACGCCTTCCATATAATATATATTCTGTCAAAATAGGGATGTTACAATATTAATACCATTAATACATTACAATATTAATACATTAATACCAATAAAAAAAATGATCTAGAGGGCCGGATATAATACCAGGCAGGCCGGATCCGGCCCCCGGGCCTTGACTCTGACACATGTGCCTTAGACCCAAGAGATCTAACAGTTGTATGGTGTCAAATCAGGTTCATCTTAAAGTGAATGAAAAGCCAGACTGAAAACTTGAAAAGCAGGTATTGTAAATTAAGAAAACAAGAAGAACTTTAAACTTGAAGGAATTATTGAAAATGATAACAAATAAAATTGAATGTTTGAAAAACTGATACTGTAAATTTCAAGTTTACAGTACTAATTTTTTCAAATGTTCAATTGGGTTTTTTCCATATTTTCTATAATTCCTTCAAGTTTACAACATTTTGTTTTAGTTTAGGACTGCTTTCAAATGTTCTTTATTCAAATTTAAAGTGTCTGTTTTTCACATTTTCAATCTTGTGTTTTATTCACTTTAATCTGATCTTGATTTGACATTATACAGTGGCCGCTTCCTTTGTTGCCACAAAAACACAGCTTGTTATTTCATGATGATGACATTATAAAATAATGATTTTCAAAATAAATCTTGTCAAATTTAGCCATTTCCTATTTGAATTCCTGAAACGACTCCAGAAAAAGACTTCAAACAAATACAAACAAAGCAATAAACTTAAAATTAATTACGTTTTCTGTCAGATGCCATGTTAAAGCTTATTATTTTCCTATTTAAAGGAAGAAAAAAATGAAAATATGTCTTTTGTCGGTCTCATGGTGTCTCCCACAAGAACAGCTACTTCATTTGTCCATGAAATGTAAAATTATAGCCAGATCATTTCATTGATACGAACAAATTAGAGTCAGGATTAATACAAACTTTTTATTATTAATTATAACAAGCTCATAATTTTTCTAATTAAAGTCAATTTGGTTCACATAAAAGGTACCAGCTGCTGAAGTTTAAAGTTGTTGTAAAATGTAACTTTTGTCATTAATATTACAACTTTTCTGAAGGCACAAGCAGAACCTGCACTTCCCTTTGAATGGCTGAGTGTGAACGCTACAGTTTCTACAAATTCATAATTACATGGTTTTGTTTTTTATGAATCACTCATGATTTGAGCTTGAACCATATTTGAGGTCTAAAGAAACAGAGGAACCTTTTTCAATGAGTTTGAGTCACCAAAACAAGAGCTTTAAATGTTCCTAATTACCGGTGGGCACCTTTAATTTCCACACATTTATTTGAGGTTCTTTGATTCTGTTTAGTTTAGTTTCACTTCAGTGCTGGATGTTCGTCATTCTCAGCTCGGTTAGATGGAGCTACTGCAGGACACTTTGAATGGAAAAGAAACACTTTGTCCTTTTATTCTTTGTGTTTCTTGAGTATTTAGGGAAAATGCTCGGCTGGAAGGACACTGAAGACTTACAATAAAAGCTTTGTAAAGAAAATCTTTCTCTCATTCCTCTGTGATCAGAACAGTTTATGCAGCTTCTGGAAAATAAAGGAAAACCTTTTGCTAATTGGATTTTCTCCAATACTACACTGTGAAAAGTGAAATATTGGATCAATTAAGAAAAGCTCTGTAATTTGTTACATTTAAAATGAATAGTTTTCATCATATCAATTTTTTTAGAAGACAGTTTACTCTATTTAAATATTTAATTTAATAAAAACTAATTTGTTTTAAATGTAACAAATTACAGAGGTTTTGTTAATTGATCCAATATTTCACTTTGTACAGTCTAAACTAGTGAAAAGAACAAAGTTTTCACCAATCCGAGCAGATTTATGTATTTTCACTCAAATTACAATAATAATAATAATACAATCAATAAACTCTGCTTCTTTTCTAAACAATTCTAAACATAAATATATATATATATGTTAAGCACCAACACATACCTCTACAGTAGGAACACTTTTTTCCAGTTTCAAACTAGAATATTCTGGTGGAATTAATATTGATTTCTTCGTGTTTCTCTGTCAGATTTAATTTACCCGGCAACAGAAATATTCTCCAGACTCAAAGTGACTTAATAGTAGAATTTAGCTTGTAATTTAAATGTACTGAAGTAACCTACAGGATTTGAATTGCTTGAATACTATAAAAAGATAATTTCCTTAAAATATTTTAAATTATAAAAACAACTTTGGATGAAATAAAATACATCTTCGGTTGGACGTCCATCAGGTCTGTCCATCGTTACGTCTGTGAGTTCACCGGCAGCTGAGTGCTGAAGGCTGAAGAAGATGAACTCAGATATGAGTAAATTGAAAGAAGATAAATAACTTGATAAAAAGGAAACTCGTTGCTTTTTTTAGATTTTCCAGCTGCTTGATGTGAAATATTACAGCAAACTCTTGAAAGCAGCTTTTTTTGTTAGTTATCTGGACCGCTGTAATTATCCTCAGAACATTCGGGTCGGTGTCGGGACCGTCTTAAAGTCAGATGAATGAGAATTCTTAAGAACTACTGAACCTTTTTTAGCTTGAGCTTTGACCACTCATCTCTGACTCTGTCGGCAGAATCGCAGCAACATCTCATCCGCTTTTGGGATTTAACATTTTCTTCTGATCTTAATGGTCAATAACTCGTTCATCAATCGTTAATAAACTCTTTAAATCCCTCATGTATAAAAAATGAAAACTGAAATCGTGTAGAAAGTTGTCACCGTATTTTGAAAGTGGATGAAAAGAATTCCAGAGCTGCATTTCAAAAACCCAAAGTCTCCAAAAATAGAATAAAATAAGGTTATTATTTACTCTTAATTATACTTACGACAAACGTACTTGTTAAAACTCTCCTCTCACTTTCTGTAAAAGCTTTAAAAATGTTTCAAAAATAAAAAAAAAGAAAATGCTACAGAAAACTGCTTAAAGCATCATATAATTTAAAAAAAAATTGCCAGAAACGCATAATAATAATGTGTATCGTTCACCTCTTGATTTAGATTTGACATTTTTGTCTGTATTCTTCTCTTCCCTAAAAGTTCTCTTCAAGATCTAAATGAGAAATACATTTGGAATCTAAATTAAAAGAAATTGTTTTTGCTTAAAATTGTATAAAACATAAAAAAAATGGTAAAAAAATGAAGTAAAGACCTGGAACTCTCCTGTAAAAGATGCATGTTTTGTGCTATACTGGATAAGGACTTTAAAAATGCTTTTAAAAATGTGAGAACAGGATCTTTGTTTACAGTTTTCCCCCAATAAAGTTTCAACTAAATATCTTTAACTAGCTGTAATTTCTGTCTTCTTTACTTTATTAACAAATAATTATTTTTTCTCCTTGTCAAAGTCAGAGTTTGTGAATGATATTCGAAAACAAAGTGTTGAAAATCTGGATTGCTGACGCATTCTGAATAACAGGAATCTGCGAATATTCCACAGCAGATAATAACTTTGTGCGTTTGCTGCACAACCTGGATGAGTCGGCAGACACACGCCGGTCTGTTTGAAAACCCGATGGAGCCGCTGTAAATCATTACATCTCCACAGGTCACAGCTCTCATTCACACCTTTAAAGCGTCTCAGCCAATCGCGGCTCGGCGTGATGAACATTGATCAGTGGATGAAGGAGACGAGCGTGACTTGAATTTACAAGGAAAATCACTTTTAAATAGTGAAATCTGCTTTTAGTTTGAAAAACAGCCTCTTGAAGAACATCTGCAGGTGTGAGGAGCTTTCTTTCTCCCCCATTCAATAAACGTCATTACACCGCCCTTGAAAACTCATTTACATTGATTCCTGCCCAAATCAAATTTGCATCAGGTTTTCATTTCTTCAACCAAACAGGAACTCCTTAAGCACAGGGTTCAAAATACATAAAACATTTTCAAAGGTGAAACCAGTTAGATTTAAAGCCTTTTAAAGTCAGAAATTCACCCAAAAGATGCAAAAATTGAACATATTTAAGAACATCTATACTGTATGACAGGATAAAAGCATAATTCACAGTAAAAATTCAGTTTAAAAGTCAAGTTCAAAGCTGTCTGAGACTTATCAATACTCTCCTCTGGTGGCTTCTCTCAAACGTTAATAACCCTTTCACAATCAATCAGAGTGACACGGCAGCTCTGGATGACAGCTGCAGTCTGCTGCAGAGCAGTGAGCTGTCAGAGCGATCGTCTGGATCTCATTAAATGACATTGTCTTTGCAGGAAACCCAGACGACAGTCAAGAACAGAGAATTATGCTACATGTATGACAGGGTATACAGAGTAAAGCAGTTCAATTTCCCGTCCATCCGGCGTTTCCGTGGATCTGCTCAGTTTCCCGTTTAATGAGCATCAAACGTCTTTGTTTAGCCCCATTTAATCCAAGAGTTATCGCTCCAAAATACGGGTTATATTTATCATTTATGATCCTGTTTGACCAAATTCTGTGGCTAAATCAAACGGTTAAATTCTTTATAATCAGTGAGAACTTCTGTCATAGTCGCAGCTTTAACCCTTCAGCTGCCTTCTCAACCAAACGCTTGCGCACTTTTAGAAAAGTGACTTTTAAAACATTTTGAGTATTACTCCCTTAAGTTTAGGGGTTTTTAACCATTGGTGCCACATGTGGCTCTTTGACCCCCCCTGTCTGGGTAAAGAAAAATACGTTTTTAAATGTAAAAGTAAGGAAGTAGTAAAGTAAAAACAAGTAAAAAAATAACTAAATTTTTATTCAACTTGTTCTCAAATAGTTAAAGTTGAACTAAAACACTGACAGATTTTTGAGTTCCACAGAATTTCAACTGGAGGTCAATGAGCAAAATTCATCCGTAATGTGGAGCGAATTATAAAGCTTTTTATCTATATTTGAACAAATTCAAGGATTTGGGTGTTACTAAAAAAAATAGTACAGGTTTAAAGAAAAAAAGAAAAAAAAAAAAGCTTTGATTTTATTTTGGTTGGTTAGATTTACACATTTCTGGCTGAGATGCACCACAAAAATAAACTTTGTTTTATTTATTTATTTATTTTAATCACTGCAGACATCACACTACCTGAGTGTCTTTTATTTTGAAAGGACGTCATATAAAGCTAACAAATGTAAAATTTTGGGAAAAAAAATCTCTTTATGTTGATTTTTAATTTCTTCAACAAAAAGGAAAAAAATAAACAACTTTTTAGTCATATTAATCATAATTTTAATGCAGTAAATTGAAGGTTGCAGATCTATGCAATAAACTGCAGAAAAAAACATCCGTTTTAAATGGACTTTGTCTTGATGGGTAGTTAAAGGGTTAATTTAAACAACGTCATCTTCTGACAAATTTGCCAAAAATATTATCCCTGTAAAGAATCTTTAAATTTAAGGTTTAATATTTCAAGATAATATTTGTCAAATATGTGAAAATTATTTGTTTGGCCACAAATTCTGTTTATGATCCAACCAATGATTCACTATTTAATGAGATCAATATTCATCAGATACTTACAAAGTCAAAGTCAACTTTATTGTCAATCCTTCATATGTGCTGACATACAATGAATTGAAATTCCGTTTCCTGCTCTCCCAGAAAAGACCATTTACAACATGAACCAATAATTCTCTATTGATACTGATTTTGTTATTGACTTTTTTTCCTGAAAGAAATATTATTTTGAATAATTTCAAAATATAATTTCTACATAAAAACTATGTAATTCATATTTTTCTTTTCTAAAAAAGTTTTTGACAAAAGGAAAACTCTTGTATTTTCCTCTGCAGTGACGACATCCCAACATTCAAACCTGAACACAGATCTAAACAGTTAAGTAACACGCTCACGGGAGACACGCACAGCATCAGTTTGAGACGACCAGATTATACGAGATGTCAGAAACGTCCAACTGGGACTCGGCTTCACGCCTCGCCGCATCGTCTCTTCCGGTTAGTCGAGTTCGCTTTTGTGCCGTCCGCATCTTTTTCAGCCAACTTCTGTTCGCTTTCTAGGTTTTGGATATCCGGTGTTGAGGTAACAGTCAGCAGCTGCTGGGAGTTCTGCTTTTGCATCGTTGAGGAGAAAAC
>NC_050526.1:18328907-18329781 GCF_002922805.2 Oryzias melastigma
GAAACAATAAAGTTCAGACCTTTAAAGTGGTTTTAAATCCTTAAACATCGTTTGACGCTCCTTTAGGGGTTATTTTTCTGTTAAATCAAATCAAATAAGCAATCTGTCAAAAATAAACCATTATTTTATACAAATCAAACAAATAAAAGAATGTTGAAAAACAAAGATCTCAAAACTCAGAATAACACAAACAAACAAATAATAACAATAAGGAACTGAAGAACAATGAAAGTCAAAAATGAAAGTAAATAGTTTAGTAGTAGTTGTAACTAACAATCGACCAGACTTTGTACATTATTAATTACGCTCTATACCTGCATTATGAAGTAAGTCTTTTAGTGTAAGACTACTAAGGTCCAACCCCAAACTAAAATAACAAAACCCAGCAGTGGAAGACTGCTGAGGATAAAGAGGGGAAAAGAACAAAAAGAAGAGGTAATAAATGCAAATCCAAATGTCTTAAAAGAGACTATGAGGCTCCTTCAAGGTTTCTTTATTGCGTTCTTTTTGTCCACTGATAGCACCTAAAATGAACAAACAAAAACCAAATCATCAAACTAATCTTGAAAGCTCAGGAGAGAATAGTTTCTTGGGTTAAAAACAGACAGGACAACTTCTTTATTAATTGATAGTTTGATTCATTTCTTGAGTTTGCTGAAGACTAAAGGACAACAGGTGCTGGTGTGGGGGCTACATATGGGGTAAGATAGCTGTCAAAAAGAAACGTATTCATAAATACATATTTTGTATTCACAAAAAGAAATTCGTATTCATAATCCGGCAAACGACGCATGCGCACTGAGGACTCCACCCCTAATTCTGAATTTGAGCGGGGAAAACGTCAGGGATTAAAGAAAACAGACACATTCACAAT
>NC_050526.1:18329817-18333392 GCF_002922805.2 Oryzias melastigma
TTTGATCCCTTCAAGAACTCTGTGACTTTCCCAGATTAGTAATAGATGGATCAATGAAACTAATAGATAATAAACCAAAAAATAAAGTCTTTAAAAGACAAACTAATTTAGCCTCTTTAATGTCTCAATTATTGTATTTCTCCTTAAAAATATGGAGTCAAACCCAATGTGGACATGTTCCGTTCTTCACCCAGAAACGTCAACATTTGATTAATTATGATTAGGTAACTTACAATACTACCTAAATATAGAACATGTAAAGTATTCTAATAGCTTTTACTGCAGACCAGGAGGTCGGAGAACTTGAGCAGTCGCCGTGTCTTCTTATCCTCATTATAATTAAAGGAGGCTGTCACTGGGAGTCAGTAAAGCTAAAATAATTATTGCAGCTAAAGAAGATGACATTTTTGACTCTCAGTTGCCTAGCAATCGGAGGACACAAAGACGGCAACACAACAGCTGATTTCTGATCTGTTTCTATACTTTCAGTCTAACTGAGACGTCATTACTTGACTTTAATGGAAGTTTATTTCGACCCCCCCGAGGATTCACAGAAACTGAGTGGGGAAAAGGTGCACAGTGTGAAAGTTATTGAGGTTTGTTTTGTGGAAAATGTTTCCTGAGGGGAAATGCTTCGTTCCTCACAGCATCTCCATATGCTGAAAACGCTGTGATGTCCGGGGGGGTTTAGAGTGAAGCAGGAGGGGGTCATCCATGCAGACGGTGTGTCTTCGAGGTTCAAACCTGCACATAATCAGATTGAATGACATATTTTGTTCTTCTTTGTTCTTTCAGCTCTGCCTTGTGTTTGCTGATTTGTGCTTGTTGAGCGATGAATCACCCAGAAGAAAACATTTCTATTAACTTTGGAAGCGGCAGCTGTTACTGGAGTTGATTCACCGAAGTGATCTGTGTGCACGCTGCTGCAGGTTTCTACAGATATTTGTCTTTCTGCAGATTAAGTGTTTGCAAAAACTCTGATTTATTCTCATGTATTGAAATATCATGTATAAAAAAGAGACAATAGTTGTGGAGAAAAATATTTGATTTGGGAGTCTGATTAAGCTGTTCAGATGATCTAAATCCATGAAGTGAGAATTGTAACCTTTAGATTAGATCCTCTATTTATGAGCCTTCAAGTGTTTTTCCAAAAATCATCAGCAAACAGAAAACGTAATGTAATTAAAAAGAAAAAATGACAAATAAAGATTTTTTCATTTAATTGTAAAGAAGCCGTTTTAACCCTCCATACATGTAATTATGTTGTAAACAAGATAAATTTATTCTCATTTAAATTCTCTTCTATGTGTATAAACTTTATTGTAGTTATCTTCTGGTACGGTGGCCCAGAAGGACAAATCACAGCAACGCAAAAACACATTAAAGATCATAAAAACAATTAAAAATAGAAATAAGGAAAAGCAAAATCACACATTAGAAATAAAAACAAAAAAATTCTGAAACCAAAACACAATAAAAAAAAAGAAAATAATTTAAAATAATAAAACAAAAGTAATTTCCAAATGTCAAAGTGTAACTTAAAAAAGTAAAATAGGTACTGAGGGAAATTGCTGATTAGATGATGACTTTTGTCCATCATTTTTTTAATTTATTCATTTATTTGACAGACATTCCACATTAAAAAGCATTCCTGTTAATCCACCAGAATTACCTCAAGAGCTGTTTTCATCTGATGTCCCTGATGGTAAAATTGTCTCCCTATAAAAACATAAATAAAATGAAATACAAGCATAAGGAGAAAACAAACAAAAAACAGTAAAAACATATATTTCAAAAAGTTAAATGAGCAGACACAATAAAATGAATTCCACCTTAAGTTATTTGGAGCAACACTGGAGATGCTCCGTACAAATCATAAAACTTTATTAATACACGTCAGAAATCAAATGTCATCATCCAAACAGCGATATCTCATACTACCATATTTTCTGCTTCTTTATTGTTTTGTTTTTTACCATTTTATTTATTTTTTTGGAAATTGCTTTTGTTTTCTGAAATATTTTGGGGTAATAATTTGTTTTGGTCTTTGGGGTTTTGCTTTGATTTCTAAAATGTAACTTATTTTCTTTTTTACATTTTTAAATAGTTTTTGTGATCTTTAATATTCTGTCGTTTTGTGTTAAGAGATTTTCTGGTGTGATTGGGATGTCAGGGCCACCGTACTCTGGAGATGTGATCTAATCATTGACCGTATAATCCCTGGACTGCTCAACCCCTCGAGTTCCAAACAGGAAGTTCCAAGAACGCTAAAATCCCAGCAACTTCTATTGAGAAAATCATTTTATTTGACAGAATAATATATTTGATGCATTCTTCTTCTTTCTAATACTTATTTTTTAAGGATATTTTGTCTGTATAGTGTACAGATGTGTACGTAAAATTTTATTTTATTTTGTTTCCTCTTTCTCCTTAATTTATCTTTAAAAATAACTCCCCTTACACTGTTAACTACTGGACTATGTTAGAATTTTTTTTTATGTCCCTGATTTATCAAACATGGTTTCCACTCGTCACTATTCTCTCCAGCTGTTTTTGTGTTTGTGTTGTTTATGTTTATGTATCATTCTCAGTACTGTTTTGTTGTTCATGTGGGCATTAAAGCATCAAAAAAGATTTTTCCTCATCGCAAGTAGCATTTTTCTCATTATAAATGACATATATAAAGAAACGTTAGAATAAAACAGTATTTCTGGATATTCTTTAATTCATATTGTGATCTTGGAAGTCAGTAAGCAGTTGAGTTCTCAAAGTGTTGTTCCCACTTTGATGGATGCATAGCTGGTCGGATGAGAATATTAAGAATAATGAAAATTTAATCTCCTTAAATCAAAGTAGGTCTTTCTGACCTGTAAAAATAAATAAAAGCACCGCAGGAAAATCTGAAAAGTGTTTTTCTGTCTCATCAGTGGAGTAAACACGAAACGGTCTGTGATTTTCTGCACACATGCCCTCCAAACTCACTCAAACATTTCCATCCCAGTCCTTACACCTCAGTAAATGGGCCACATTTGCATCTTCATAATGTTCTCTTTCAGTCGCCTGAGCACAGGGAGTTCTGACCGCTTGATGAATTTGTGTTCATCCTGCGTTCATATTAATTTTTAAACAGCTTGCAGAATTGGACTCTCTCATCTCTCAGTTTTACTGGCCAGTGTCTCCACATGAAGTTTGTCTCGTTCCTTTGTTGTTTTTTCATGTTGGACTGCTTGTTCTCTCACTCCTATCTGTCTCTTTTGAATTTTGAATTACCGCACTCGCCTCCAGTCAGCAATTTGCCATTTTACTGATTAGACATTTTTTTCTAAACAGGTACAAACCATAGATTTTCTTTTCTCACTAAGATGAAAAATATTGATTTGATGCTTTTTTGAGTTTCATTTGTGCCACTATAACAATGAGGGTAAAAATATTTTTTAACACTTTTGCATTTTGAAGTTCCACTCCGATGAAAATTATGTTTTTTTGAATTTTTAACATGTATGTAACAAGAAATCATTTTGTTTTTACATTTCCGAGTATTTCTCCTTTTGAGTCTGTCAAACTTCTAAAAGCTA
>NC_050526.1:18333486-18335109 GCF_002922805.2 Oryzias melastigma
TGTGACCACGGAAATGTGAACGGCGGCTCATTTGACCGCAGTTGGAAAGGATTGTAAATCAATGAAAGAGCGTTTTGATGTTAGCTTTTACAAAAAATATGTCATAGGGGGACTTTAATGGGCTTATATCATACAAAATCAGCTTTTAAGTATTATAATGTTCACTCCTCACTCTAATCAACCCAAAGTGGTATTTTGATCCATTTACGAATTTCTGAGTATTCCTCTAGAAAACTGCGCTCTGAGCACCATCCCCTTCCAACCCATGGAAAGGTGCTGGTTCTCACAAGCTGATGTCACAAAGTGAGAACAGCCCCTTCCAGGAAGAATCTATGCTGCCAGATCCGCCCTCAGACTAACGTCTGAATCACACTGAATGTGGAAGCGCAGAACGGAGACCGCTTCCATTCGGCGCCCTTGTTAACCTGTAGTGTAGTTCACAACAGACGCACCGTGGTCCTCCGGGGTCCTCCGGGGTTCTCCGGGGTCCTCCGTGGTTCTCCGTGGTCTTCCGCGGTCCTCCGCGGTCCTCCGCGGTCCTCCGTGGTCCTCCGTGGTCCTCCGTGGTCCTCTGTGGTCCTCTGTAGTCCTCCGGGGTCCTCTGTAGTCCTCCGGGGTCCTCCGGGGTCCTCTGGGGTCCTCCGTGGTCCTCCGTGGTCCTCCGGGGTCCTCCGCGGTCCTCCGCGGTCCTCCGTGGTCCTCTGTGGTCCTCTGTGGTCCTCCGTGGTCCTCTGTGGTCCTCTGGGGTCCTCTGGGGTCCTCCGGGGTCCTCCGTGGTCCTCCCAGTGAGTGTTTTGGCGTCTGGTCTGTATTTTGAGCGAGTGATCCACCCCGATTCTGGCAGGAAATTAGGCCAAGACACACGAGAAAATCCGGTCAGTCGACTGACAAATGCGATCATGATTTTGTATCTAAACAGTCGAAGTGCAGAAGTACAGGGAGTTTTATGTCTGTTGACCGTTGCAGAAAAACTGTGTCTGCTGTGAACTGGAGGTTAAGCACATTCCACTTCGCAGCGTTTCCGTGTCCGGTGGGAACCAGATGTTACACACACACACTTTCTCTGCTAAGCTAACAGTGATTACCAAACCGCTTTCATTTTATATGCACAAAACTGTTTATCTTCCAGTTGTGTCTCGTCTCTAAGATCTACCGAAGGGGTGTCCAAAGTCAGGCCTCGAGTTCTGGCCTCCTGCTGATTACCTGGATCAGGTGTGTTTAGCCAATGAGGAGCTACAATGGCAGATTGGTTAAGAAACATGGCTTCGAGGACTGACTTTGAACACCCCTGATCTACCAGGTCTAACAGGTGTTCGTTACTGTAAACGACTGTCTCTAACAGTGGTCGGGCTCCTTTTAGAACCCCTCGGATTGAGATGACGAGTGTCAGTATTTGTGTAACAATGGTTAAGAAATGCTCACTCGGTTCAGCGTATAAACTCGGTGCGGTGGCAGACACCAAAGAGCATTCTAGTGAGGAATCTGCTCAACACTTTGGGGTGGATCCTAAATGTATCAAAGAATGGCGCGATATTAAGAAGACTGGTTGGAACGTGGATTATTGAGAAAAGGCGGAAAAGGTGTACACGTCTCCAGGAACATGATCCACATGAAAGTGAGGAG
>NC_050526.1:18335711-18342152 GCF_002922805.2 Oryzias melastigma
CTGTGAACTGGAGGTTAAGCTCATTCCGCCTCACAGCGTTTCCGCGTCCGGTGTGAACCAGACGTTACACACACACTTTGTCTGCTAAGCTAATGGTGATTAGCAAACTGCTTTCATTTTATATGCACAATAGTGTTTATCTTCCAATTGTGTCCCGTCTATAAGATCTACTGAAGGGATGTCCAAAGTCAGGCCTCGAGGGCCGGCCTCCTGCTGGTTTTTCCAGGATCAGGTGTGCTTAGCCAATGAGGAGCTACAATGACAGATTGGTTAAGAAACATGGGACATCGGCCCTCGAGGACCGACTTAGAACACCCCTGATCTACCGGGTCTAACGGGTGTTCGTTACTGTAAACGCCGGTTTCCAACAGTGGCCGGGCTCCTTTTAGAACCCCTCGAGTTGAGATGACGAGTGTCTGCGGTATTTGTGTAGCGATGGATAAGAAATTAAACTGGGTGCGGTGGCAGACGCCAAAGAGCATTCTGGTGAGGAATCTGCTCAACACTTTGGGGTAGATCCTAAATGTATCAAAGAATGGCGCAATATTGAGAAGAATTTATTGGAACGTGGATTATTGGGAAAAGGCGGAAAAGGTGTGCACGTCTCCAGGAACATGATCCACATGAAAGAGAGGAGGATTTTGGATACGAGACTGAAGATGCAGAAACAGTCGGTGCTAATCAGAACAATGTTTTCATGAAATCTTGAAATGTTCATTTGGTGGGCTACATTCCTGGATCGAATTTCACCGCAAAATGAACCAAATTAGCCACCAGCATTCTGTCTGTGAAGAAATGTGATGAGGCCGGCTCTAGGATGATGTCATGAAGTGGGTGGCACCCTTAGGAGGGAAAGGCGGAGCCTCATAGATCAAGTTGTTTTACTTCAGGGGATGAAAAGAGTTCACAAAATGTAGAGTTCTAAATGTAATATATGATCATAAACATGGATATAGTTTACTCTGAAAAACGTAAGAAAAGCAGATCAGTCTTTTAACCCCAGAGTACTATCGCCGGGCGATTTATACCCTAGCAAATGTATTTCGATTATCTTCGATATGTTGCATTTTTGTGAGTGCTCCCTGGGTAAAGTCTCACACGTCCCAGGAATGGGAGATCCAAAGGCCAAGTCTCCAGTATCTTTTTTCTTCTTTTTGGAATTTTTTTGTTCTCAAATTCCTAATTTTCTGTCATTTTCAGGCATATTTTTAGGATCTCCCTAGGCTTTTTTTTCTATTTTGTTACATAAACAATAGATGAAAATAAAAGAAAACTGCTCTAGTTTATCATGTGTCGTCATATTTTGATCTTTTTTTTATGACGATTACTTTTATTGGGTATATTATATCGGGTAAACATTAGTGATGGTGTAACTTTTTATAGCAAAAGCGTTCTTTTTTTTTGGTTGATTTTATTCGAAAAACATTGTCAAAAAGGGTAAGAAATAAACTTTTCTGATATTTTTATTCAAGCTTGTTTTTCTTTTTGTCAGAATATAATTTACCGTCTTCCCTTTTCTGGCATGAAGCAAAAGATCTTTTAATCCCATAAATTGCCTTTCTATAAACGATAATGCCCACTTCCATGCGGAGTTCTGGGGACACTGAGGTAGCTCTGAGACTTCCACACGCCGCATGATTTCTTTTGCTCCACATCTTTGCTTACATTTCATTTTCTCCCCAGGAGACAGCCATTCATTCCCATTTGGGAGCATCTCATTCCCACTTGTGCGCGAGACAGATTAACAGCTGGAGCTGCACAGCGGGATAGAACGGCAGAGCAGGATTTCATCTCATCGACTCCTCCACGGTTAGATATTTGCATCCAGAAGTAGTGCATGTGTCACTTTTATTGTGTGCCTGCCGCAATCTTACGCTGGCTCGGAGGCGATTTGTTTGCTAAATGAAGTTTAAATTTGCACCCGTATCCCTACCTAAAACAGCCGAGGATTGAAGTTCTACAGGTTTAATGAAGATTTGAGGGCTTAAGAAGAACGCTGCGACCTGCAGCCTGCTTTATGGGGCAATGCATTAATGGACAGTGAAGAGGAGTCTGCACAATTACACTTAAAAGCTGCACCAAAGTAGAATTAAACTTTGATGGATGCTTAGCACTTATTCTAAGAGTGGCAGCTCTTTCAGCAGAAAGTGCTAAGTACACTCCGACTAAAAGCTTCATTTTCTGAAGAACTGAGGAGAGTTCAAACTGTGAGTTTTTACCTACAACTATTGCAGCTGAAAGGGGAAAATTGGACAAGATTAAGTCTGTTATCAGCCTGTTACAAGATAAAGTAAAAACAAAGTTTTACGAAAATACGACTGTTATCTTTAAGGAGAACATAAAACCATTAAGTCAAGTCAGTCGCCCTGCATGAATTTTGAAAGGTGAATTCTATGTATTAATTTTTCATGTTTGTTTAAAATTTGGCTTTGAAATTAAATTGTGGGAGCAAAAAAAATAACAGATGCAAACAGAAACAGAACATTTGACCAAAAAACTCCCAAATGAGCGGACCTGGTCTAGGACCGGAACCGCTCCCGGAGCGATCTTTCTAGTTGGTTTCGGTTTGGACTGAACTCCGATTCCTCAGTCTGAATCAGAGATGTATGTTATTACTGGACAGAGCGAGGTGCCCTCACAAAATCAGGCCAAATTCGTCACCGTGGCGTCTTGATACATGCGTCGCCATTTTGAAACCAGTCGGCAGTGATTGGTCTGAGTCACGTTTTAAGAAGAACTACAGTCACCAATCAGGAGTGAGCTTGTTGAAAGTCCACACCCCTTCCACTGAAAGCGGCTCAGGAGAATCTGTCAATCAAACGTTGGAGGCGGGGCTAGTGTAGACCATATGCTTTTATTGAGGGATCTGATTAGTCAGTTTATAACTTGAAAAACTTGAGGTAAAGAAAAAATTATTTCACAAAAATTACGATTAGACAGAAGATGCTAAGAAGAATGCAAGAATGGTTATTCAGACAAATTAAAGACAGAGTTATAACTCTATTTCTCATTGGAACTCTATGGGAATTTGACCTTCTCAGAACCAGCAGGTACTTCCTGTTTGGAACACAAGAGGGGAGGGGTTGAGCTGTCCAGTTTTCTAGTAAGGCTCAGTATCGGTTATAATTTCCAGAAACGATTCAATTCACAAAAACCTTGATTAGATTAAGATTTTTTTCGATTGTTCAATTCAATTATAAGTTTACAAATGTAGACATTTGTTTAGAAATGCATTAGGAATCTACTATTTAATTTGAATATATCTATATTAATCTGATCTAGTTCACATACTGTAAATGTATCAATGAAATAATGAGATTGTTAATATCATCCAGTGTTACATGGATTCTCTAAAGGAGAAGTTCTAACTAAAATGTTCAGATCATTAACATTGGAAACATTGTTTTGCTTCTCCTGGAGGATGTTTCAGTTTGGCCACTAGGTGGGGATCATGCTATAGAAGTACACTTTATTGAAGAAGAAGACAACAGTATGAGGGAAAAAAACGAAGTTTTAGACCGAAAATGGTTACTTTAAAAATGATTTCCTTAAAAAGGTTTGAAAAATGAATGCCTGTAAGTCAACAAAGATGTTCATTTTGTCAGAATGTATTTTTTTGGTCAACCTAACATTAGCATTAGCCGTCCTATGGGAAATTCTATTGAACGTTAGCATCAAGCTAGCGGACTTTAGCTTTCGGTGCTAAATCGATTTATATCTTTTGTGAATCGATTATTGATCTATTAAGCTTAAATCGATGTTTTCAGCTCAGTCCTATTCTCTACGATCTGAATATTCTCCATGCTGAGCGGAACAACTGGATGGACATTATGGGATGTAAACAGAGCAACAGAGAATTTTTTTTTTTTTTTTTTTTTATAAAAAGTAAAATTCACCTCTTTAAGAATGAGACATGTGTAAGTTATCAAAGAGTACACTTCATAGTTCTTAATATTTCTATTTGCCCTTGTGAGCTGAGCTGAAGCTTTGCTGTTTCCATTCACATTTTGCATCATTGCAATTGTAAATTGGAAATGAAAAAGTAAATGGAAAACTTAACTCTATTGAGCGATAAACATCAACAAATGATCAATGTATTTATACGTGTAACCAAGCCATTTATGATTATAATAAACTGTATGTGAACATTCTATTACAACATGTATAAACCTACATCATCACGTCATCAAAGCAAAACTTGTTTAATTGCAAAACCTAAACCAACTTTAAAGTAGTTCTGCTCAAAATGTGACACGAGTGACAAACATTATATTCAATATACTTATTTTTGCATTTTATAACATAAAAAATCTTCACAACTTAGACTGAACTACCGTTTTTTATCAACACTCATGACAAAGTTATTTTAAGAACAGTGAAATAATAGATATATTCTATCAGCTTTTAATGATAACATTGTGAAACCATGTTACTTTTTATTACAAATGAGTTTCCGTTTTTTTAATGAACAGCTGTAGTTTAATCCTAATTAAAAGATAGTGAGTGAGAACCAGCAGAAATACCTTTTAAATCAAGAAAAAAGGAAAAGCTGAAGAAGAGTGAAAGTTTAAAAAAAGAGGTGATTGTGGAGCAGACTCCTGCTGAAGCAAGAAAGTGAAATCCTGCAGCGAGTCGGATCGCTGCTCAGCACAGCAGTTGTTAGCACGGCTGAACAGATCAAAGTCTTCTCAGTGACAGGTCAGGACTTGTCCTGCAGAATATTGACAGCTACATTAAAAAAGGGCTCATCATTTTTCTGACGTTCTGCAGGCATGAAGATGTTTTAAGAGGACGTTGTTAGGAGACTCTGTTAGGAGACAGGAAGGCTCTCACGAACGCCATCGCAGACCGGGTGAAGGTCAGTCAGGAGAACTCAACGAAAGAGGAGCTGAAGGACGAGAAGCTTAATAGGTTTTCAGATTATTTATGAAATTGATGAAGATGGGATTCAAAATATGACCTCAAATATGTAAAAAAATAAGAAACAATTTCAGGCAAATTGGAAGATGTCAAGAACATCTTAAAAGGTCTGCAGAAAAAAACACAAACTCATGGAGTGAGATATTGTTAGATAATAAAATGGATTCTAAAGAACTGTGTGAAATAAAGCACAACAACAAAGTTTCACCTGAAAATGTCTTTTTTCGCAGATTTCCGACACAGTGACTGCACACCAAACCACACGGGTAACGGAGGAAGAACTGCAGGGGCTTGTTAGCGACAGATGGGGCAATGCTGGACATGTTGGTGTCAAATTGAGTCTCTGTTGGCTGTAAGTGTATGTCTGTCTGGACTGCTGAGAGAGCTCACCTGTCTAAGCCGTCAACACTCTGTCACGCCATCGGCTTAGCTTCGTACAAGCAAACACAAACACCCGACGCGCTCTGCTGCTTCCATCTCCGTCCCTCTAATCCGCCCTTTTCAACGTTTTCTTTTATATCTTCCTATATACTTTTATAGCTGATGTTACATGACTGCTATCAGCCGCTGAAGGGTACCGTCAGGCACCTCGTGTTTTGGACTTTAGCGGTAATTATGTAGGCCAGGTCCTCCAGGATGTTGGACAGCAAATCCAGGTTAGTTTGAAACTGCTGCTGATAAAGAACGAGCTGTTCTGGTGGGCAGAAGGTCCAGATGCTGTGTCATTTCAGAACAAGCTAAAACACTTTAGATTACAGAAAAAGAACATTTGGGCAAAGTTCAGGAATGAGGTTCCACATTCAGCACACTACTCCTTTGTTAGAGCGTCCATACAAGCAGTGAGGTTTAGCTTTGAAAAAACTTTGATTTTATCAACGTAAAAGTGGCTTTTACTGTTTACATTTGAAGATTTAAAATATCAAGATTTACATAATCTATTACTCCCATTAATAAACTGACAATTAAATAAAAAAAAGATCAGAACCATCATTAGAAAATGAGCAAATTAAAGCTCATTAAGTGAACTGCTTTAAAAAGGTTTAAGAGCGTATTTAGACTGAACATTTTTTTATCAGGAGAAACACAGTCTGGTTCATTTTAAACGACCCAAATGTGTCCTGTCTGCCTTTGCTTCTTTTTGAAACAGGGAATAACAGGTGTAATCTTTACATTAATACGACAAAAATACATGTTTTCATTTGAAACAAGGAAACACAATTTACTTCTATGATATTTTTACATATTAAATGCAAATGTACAGATCCCCAAAAGGACATCTAAGAAAAAAAATTTAAGTTTAAAAGAAAAATAGTTCCAGACTAGTAATTGGTGTGCATCAGATATTAAGTGGTATGCACCAGCCACTAGTTAGTATATGGTGCTCATCAGTTATTATCTAGTAAATATCAGTTAGTATCTGGTGTTCGCCATTTCGTATTAGGTACATATCAGTTAGTATTTGGTAAATATCAGTTAGTATTTGGTAAATATCAGTTAGTATTTGGTAAATATCAGTTAGTA
>NC_050526.1:18342161-18364398 GCF_002922805.2 Oryzias melastigma
TTCTTTTTGAAACAGGGAATAACAGGTGTAATCTTTACATTAATACGACAAAAATACATGTTTTCATTTGAAACAAGAAAACACAATTTACTTCTATGATATTTTTAAATGCAAATGTACAGATCCCCAAAAGGACATCTAAGAAAACAAATTGAAGTTTAAAAGAAAAATAGTTCCAGACTAGTAATTGGTGTGCATCAGATATTAAGTGGTATGCACCAGCCACTAGTTAGTATATGGTGCTCATCAGTTATTATCTAGTAAATATCAGTTAGTATCTGGTGTTCGCCATTTCGTATTAGGTACATATCAGTTAGTATTAGGTAAATATCAGTTAGTATTTGGTAAATATCAGTTAGTATTTGGTAAATATCAGTTAGTATTAGGTAAATATCAGTTAGTATTTGGTAAATATCAGTTAGTATTAGGTAAATATCAGTTAGTATCTGGGTATGCACCAGTTAGTATCTGGTGTGCATCAGTTATGAAGATAACTTATTACAGACTCAAGGTCCATTTGTCACAAAGACACAAAAGATAAAATACTTAAAAGAAATAAGATAAATGTACATATATATCTAATATAAAATGTAAAAATAAAATAAATAAAAAGAGACAGTCATTGTAAAAGTATAAGAGCCAATAAAAACAATGACATAAAATTACAAACTATTGTAAAATAATAATAATAAAAAAAACGAAAAAAGAATTGCCGACTTAAAATTTAAAAACTTAAAAAGTTTAAAAGAGGCGACCATACCAAAACCTCCAGATTGGGGACTGATATTTAAAAGTGAAGTATTTCACATTGGTGGGAGTTAAAATTATTTGGTTAAAAAAAAAAGTAACCAGAAGCTTTTTTTTTTTCTCTTCAACGTCCTTTTAGGGCCTTTAGGGCCTTTTTTTCCATAGAGGAGTATTATAGTTCAAATATTACTTTTTATTCAGTAGCCTAATATCAATCTTATAACGTTTTGAAACATACCAAAAATATATATATATATATATAAATTTTTGGTTGGATGATTTGGTAAATTAATGTATTCAACAGCGTCAGATAATTTATTGAATGAATCTTCTGTGTGGAATAACCTGCGGCTGCAGCACCAGAAGCTGGTGCACAAAAAAAGGTCGAGGATAAAATATCTTTCCTGTAACCAGAGTTATGGATTACTTCCAGGTTTATCAGTGTGTGGAAGAACAGCTGAGTTGTTTAGATCTTAACTCATTATCTGTGTGTCTGGATAAAAAGATGAGCTCAACAAAAAAACATTGCACAAATACAAAGCTGCACATGCTAAATGTATTTATCAGATTTACATATCTGCCCATACGTTTATATAAAAGCTTGTTCAAGAAGAAGTCTAATGACTGAACAAATGCGCTAAAACTTAAGCTTGAATGTATTGTAAATAAATACTTTGAGTTTATTAGTTTAAGTCGACAGAAAAACAAATGGATAACTGCTAAAAGTCTTAAAAGGTTCCAGAAAAAACCTCACCGAGACGAGTGACCTGTTAAAACACTGTTTAGCAAGACAATTGAGAAAAAAAAAGTGGGGCACGAAGTGTGAAGCACAAACAATGGAGAAATTAGGCCAAACAGGAAAAAAATGATAGAGAGGAAAAAAGCCCCTTAAAGGAGGGAGGTCAGTAGAGAGAAGTGCAGCGATCAGTAGTAACCGGATGAGATTCTGGCTTCACTGCTGACGTGATGAGATGCAGCATGTAGGAGTGGGCGACCATCACAGGATGACTGACACAGGCTCACACGGACACCGAGGTGGGAGACGTGGGCAACATGAGACACATGGGGGGTGCAAGTCTTGAGTCAAATAAAATGTTTTTATCTTTTTAAATATCCAGATAATTCCAAAAGTGCAGCAACCACCAACAGATCATTTCAATGCCATTATTCTCCATATTGTTCTACCCCCACATCCCTGAAGACAAGCTCCTTACCTGCGTACTCAGGTACTTCTCGCTCTCTGGTTCTCAGACAGTCGGTGCTTTCTCCAGATACCAGTCGTCCTTCTTCCGCCTGCTAATCTCCAGCTCTTTTGAACCTAAGATCAAATCTTCAAAGCTGTCACTTCTTTAATCTTTGATACATTTAGGCTACTACAGTTCTGGATTTGATGACCATGGCCTGGCTGCCAAGAACCTTCTTCTCCCGTTTCTGACCAGCTCTTTAAAAGTATTGACTCGAATAAATGTACATCGATTTTCCTGAATCCGTCACATATGTTGTTTAGATTTAATCCCAGTACGAAGACAAACAGGAAGTAGTAGGACAGACACAAAATTAATCAAACATCTATTAGAGGACAAGAAAGAAGTTGGTTATCGTAGTAGAAAGAGTAGAAGTCCAGAGTCATCAAACATCTGTTATAAGACAAAAGAGCCAGGGAAAACACTGAAAACACTGGAACATTTGTTAGAAGAGTAGAAATAATACTGAGTGAAAGTAAAAACAACATCCAAGGATGAGGAAAAGACCAGACAGACGAAATGAAGGCCAAGTTCTATCTGATAGGGGTGGAAGATCTAGGAATTTGGGTATTGATCCGATGCAAAGCAATTACAGGGAAAGTACTGCCAACATGGATTATTTTTTCATTAAAATGTATTATTTAAGATTTTTGGAAATCCACATTTTTTTTATTAATTAGATGTACAATAAAATGCAGGACAGAGAGTTTTGGCCAAAAAAAGTTCATTAGTAGTTAGTTTTTTTACTAATTACAGCAATCTTTAATGAACATGAATGAAATATAAAACATATACTGATTATACTATATACTACACATGATTTAAATATAAATACATAAATAATGGCATAATCCCCTCCAGGGATGGGAGGGGCAAGATGAGAGGAGGAGGTGCGCTGTTTACACAGACACACAATATCGCCAGATTGGGCAGGTTTTTACTCAAATTGGGCTGTTTTTTTACCCAATTTGGCAACACTACAGACAAATAGACGCTAAGCTTGCAGGAACTCCATAAGTGGATTTAAGCTCCTTACTGTAGTAACTCAAATAATGCAATGAAAGTAGCGATGTCATCATGCTAGTGTCGATACTTCACCTTGATATCGATACTCAGATCAATACGCCGACCCCGACTATCTAATATGACCTCCTAAAAGAATATGGCAGCTTAAAAGTCCCACTCCAATCATCTTTTGATCTTTTTTAAAAGCTTTCTCAGTGGTCTTTAAATCACAATTATGCTATTTTTTTTAGCCAAAATCAAAAAACTGTAATTTTCAACAACATAGTTTCTGCAGGGCGGCAGGAGTTTCTCAGAAATGAACTTCTAAGTTGTGGGCGATACTGTTGGCCCCATTTCCCATCATCCATCTGTGCTCTCCTAGTTTACATCTCCTCACAGCCTCAACATAACATGAGTGGTGCAACAAAAATGGTGAGTCATACCAGAGCTGCTCATCCGTACATCCGAACCACAAGTTTTTTCATAAAGATTTATTTTGTCTGCTCCTAATTTTCTTCATACATCATCAGAAAAAAGCCACAAGAACACATTAAAAACACAGAAAACTAAATTTTCATCAAAGTGGTCCTTAAGGAATCCCGTAAATTCTTAATAATTAATATCATCAAAATGAAATGTTTTAAGTTTAGAAGGTTAAAGATTGTATTTAGTGAAGTTCTCAGACGATGATAGAAGGAAGTTTATTGTGATCAGCTTGATAAGAAAGAATCATAGTAAACTAATCTTGAAATAACAAATAAAATAGAGAATCTTTAACTCTTTTATTTTATTTTTGTCTCCTCAGAAAGCAAAGTTTGCTCCTTTTCTTTTGCAGGAAGTTCATGTTCCCTGACCTAAAGCGAAACCCATTCATAGGATTTCACAGAATAATACCAAAAATAATGTTTTTTTTTCCCTTCACAGAACATGCATGATGGAAAATGACTTTTATATCACTCCATCAGCAGCCAACGACAACTCCACATAGTAAAAAGCAATTTCCAAAATTTCCTTGATGGTCATCAACAATTTTTCTCTGCTGCCCCATTTTCAGACTCGTTTTCCCCTCGACATAAAGTATTTCATCTCTGTGGAAGCAATGCAATCTTGGAGATTGAGGTTGGAGAACTCAGTGTGCATTTATTTATGAACTTGAAAAGAATTTCTCACTTCTGAACATGTGTCACGTTTGGGTGCATCTGAGGGAGAATTAACAACAGAAAAAATAACTTTATTTGAGATATTAAACTCTCTAGCAGCACATATTATTCATTCTTTCTTTTCTCTTTTTAAGAAAAATATGTTTTTTCCCTTGGCACAATGCCACACATTTCTCAATTCAATAAAGCATTTATTTTTTATTTTTTTAATAAATATGTGCTTTGAAGAATTGAATGAAACTGATCTCCTGGGCAATAACATTTGGCACAAAGCAATGAAACAAAATTCCATAAAAAAATATAATGAAATGGAATCAATAAAATAAACAGAAAAGGACAAAAAATATATAATGAAAAGCACAAAAACAACATTTCACTTCCATCAAGAAACTTTTATTAGTTTAATAAGAAAAATGGTATAAAAGAAGGTTCTAAAAATATTTCTGACAACTTATAAACAATAAGAACAACTAAACGAGTTGAATGACCTGCAAATAAACTAGTGTGAATGCTTTCTTCTGAAAGTGGTCGCTGAGACTTTTTCCTGACAATGGTGACGCAATTTACTTTACTTGCTGAAGGGATTTGCTGAAAATGCAAAAGCTATTTACAAATTGTTCAATTTGCTAAAAGATGGAAATTTTGTATAAAAACCCATAAAAGGGCGATGAAATTGACCTAAATTTCAGAAAATGTTGTGGTAAAATTGCTTAAAAATCCCTAAAAGATGCCAATCTTGCAAAAATATCTAGTGTATCGCTTAAATATGAGCTAAACCCTAAATTAGCCAAAAAACTAGCTTGTTGCTAGCTAAACTCAAGAAATAGCCCAAGGTTCTCCGATAAACCAAATCAGTTAAAAATGTTAGTATATTGCTAAATATTTGCTAAACTCCAAATTGGCACTAAAAAAAAGAAAAAAAAAAAACACAAAAAAAAAAGAAAGAAAGCTAGCAGATTGCTGAATAACAATAAAAAACCTGCAAAATGGCCTAACATTCCTTTGTAAACCAAATTAGCCAAAAACGTTAGCCTGTTGCTAAAATGGAAGCTAAAATCTAAATAAGTCTATAAAAACCCTAGTAGATAACAAATTAGCCAGTAACGTTAGCGTGTTGCTAAAATTTAAGCTAAATTCTAAATTAACCCTAAAAAACCTCAGTAGATAACAAATAAGCCTGAAACGTTAGCATGTTGCTAAAATTGAAGCTAAATTCTAAATTAACATTGAAAAACCTCAGTAGATAACAAATTAGCCAAAAACGTTAGCCTGTTGCTAAAATGGAAGCTAATATCTAAATTAGTCTATAAAAACCCCAGTAGATAACAAATTAGCCAGTAACGTTAGCCTGTTGCTAAAATTGAAGCTAAATTCTAAATTAACATTGAAAAACCCCAGTAGATAAAAAAAAATGCCAAAAACATTAGCCTGTTGCTAAAATATTAGCTAAACTCCAAATATGTTCAAAATTACCATAAAAGTTTGAAACAGCCCATGAATATATTTAAAGGTTTGTTGCTAATTTTGAAATTTAAAGACTTTCTCGTTCATTTTCTATGGGGTATGCTTTTGCTCAATATTTAAAAAACTTTAAAGTTGATAAATACTGTAAATTCAAACTGTAATGTCCTGGAAGCTAAACTTTTTGATACCAAGATTGGTGAAATTGCTGAAAGTGTGATTGAGTTTTTACGTGCCAAAAAACGTACTTAGATCAGGAGAACCACTATAGCTTACCAAGCATTCACACAATTTCTGCTTCAAACAAGAAGTCAACAGAGAGAACAATCGTAAAATATAATTTCCTAGGAAACAAGCGTTCAGTCTCTAAAAGTGTTGGTTAATTAGAACATTTCGGAATCTTTTTCTTGGACGACAGCCTTTCCTCTCATCAGATCTGCTGTGTTTTCCCACACAAAGCAAAAAACTCTAAGCTCAAACATTTTTCTTGTTCCCAAAATCTGCTTGGGAGGCAGTTTAAATAATGTAGTGCAACAACAGGGTGGTCATTCTTCCCACATCAGACAGAGTTGCAGTGACTGCTGGGAGCAGCCAGGACTCAGGTGTAAGAGCAATAAGCTTTTAATAAACTGGCAGAGTCAGCGAGAAATCCAAAAGTGCTCAGAATAAACCTCAAACACAGCGAGAAACTGGCAGAACAGGAAGTGATCTGGCACCAAACCGGCAGAGAAAGAAAAATATGGCAAATTTCAGTGACAGATTACGGGATGCCAAATGAAGACGTGTAGTCAGTGTGGTAATCGCTGTCCAATCTCTGTAGAAGAAATAATAAGGACAGTTTGACGGGACACAGCCAAACGTACTAAAATAAACGGGCTGTGAATGTGAACAGATCTGAAGCTGAGAAGTTTGTCCAATATTTCAGCTCTGAGAAATACTCCTTACGCCAGCTCTGCAGTTTATGTGCATGTTTACAGACACATTTTACGCCACCGCCAGAGAACTCGTTATAGTGACAGATTTTTCTCTGTCACATTTTAATGTCAAGTCAATAAATCCTTCTTTTTTCCTTTTTTTTCTCAAATAATACGCTGTGAGAGATGAAAAGAAAATTATTTTATTAGAAAGTATGCAAAAAAAGGAAGTAAAGGGAGTAATTTATTTGTAAATTATTTGTAAAAACTAGTTTGGGGATCACACCATGGATTTTTACTGTTTATTTTTCCATTTTAAAGTCCATACCTAAATAACTTCCTTACTGGTCCACTTTAAGAAAATCCAAATGTTTAGATGAGCATTTAAAAACTGAAATCACATTTTTATTTACATTATTTTTACTTGGAAAAAACATTTAATTTATTGAAAATGCAATTGCTTTTATGTATTTAAAAAAAGAGCTAAAAGCTCCCGAACTGACCCCAGACCTGCCCCAACTTTTGCCCGCAAAGTTCAGAGTAAAACAGCTTAAATGGTGCTGGAAACCACCCAATCTGGCAACACTCCTAACTGTAAGCTGTGTCCGAATTCCCCCCCTACCCATAACTACTAAAAAAACGATATAGTGCGGGACTATAAGGTATTTTAATGGTAAATCAGACACCATGTTAGCTACTTTTCTTTTGTTTTTCTAATCACCGGATATGACGAATAAAATCGAACATTTCATGGCGTTTATTTATGACTCTACTGTGTTCTGATGGTGAAAATGTTGATAGTTTAATCAATTATTGCATTTAAACCCATTTTTTTTTTGGTTGAAATTGTTCGACCGCAATGCATTGTGGTCTATATCCGCTAATCTAGTGACCATGGATGTACGCTAGTTTTTTGCAAAGACTTCTGGGAAATTTCGAGTGTACTCGATTTGGAATTAGTAGATTGGGACAGCACTAGAAAATGGTGAACGCACTATATAGTGATTAGACATGAAACTAATAGTCTATCCACTTTAATTAAGTGTTTGGCTCGGTGCCTCCAGATTGTTGGGGGAGCCTTAGGCAATCGCCTACCTTTGTCAAATGGTAAGTTCACCCCTGATTGTAGATGTATACAAAGTGTGTGCAGATGGAGGGGCCTCTGGTCACATGCGAGATGGTGCCAGAATCAACCTGTAGCTGGAAGCAGAAATCGTAACTTTTGTTACACATAAGCGGAAATTTCCTTAGGAAACCCTTTGAAAATTATATTTTAAAACCTTTTCAGAAATATCAGCTTTTTTCAGGCTAACTTGGCACTTATCCAATATTTCAGCTACATGCTAGCTCATTTTGAATTTTTTGAGTTTTTTCGGCTAATCTGGGAATTCGCTAATATCAGCTTCAGGGTTTTTAGCTATCAATTTAATCATCTTCAGCTATTAATCCATTGCAGGTAATGCTATATATATAGTTTTAAAATGTTTTAGTATCACTTTTTTCTACAAAGATTACAGAAATGAATTATTTAAGATTTGGCTATGTGAGGCTGTCTAGAAAATCTTTATGTTTAGGCTCTGATTGTTACACCTTTTCTGTTAGCCTACAAATCTTTGCAGGCATGTGAAGCTTCATAGGAGCTTCACCACTATTAAGTTGCTAGAAAAATTAGTTCAAATTTTCCTTGATTTGCACAATTATATTTTAGGCAGGGTGTTATATTTTTCCATAGCCCCCTCTGGAGTTTACTTATCAGGATTGCTTCAATGGGAGATTTAAAATATTTTGGCTTTTTTTTTTAGAGTTTTAAGATATTGGAAAGTTTAGCTATTTTTTTCAGCTAAATGCTAGCTGTTTAGGCTAACATGAGTTTTTTTTTGCGTTTTTTTAGGCTTACTTGGCTTTTAGCTTTAGCTGGCTATCAGCTTCAGTGTTTTTAGCTATCAATTTCAGCATCTTCAGGGGCCAAATTCAGCTTCCAGCATTCACACTAGCATTATCACAGGTAATGCTATATATTTAGTTCATGATTATGTTAAAAAGTTACAGGTTTAAAGTTATAAAAATTTAGGTTTAGTGATTTCAACAAATGTTTATCCTGTTCTGCCTGCAATCTAAGGTGTGTTTTGGATTTTGGCCCCCTGTGTGATTGAGTTTGACCTAAAGTTTCCACCTTGTGGTTTAATTATGATCACTTTTTAGTTTTTTTAACCTGCATCAAAGATGAGGTTAAAAAAAACTTCCCCCTTGTATTTTAAACTTTTTTTCTTTCATTAATTATAGAGATATTGTAAAGTTGTCACAAGCTTCTGAAACTATTTGATTCATAAATTGTTGTAAATATAAAAAACATTTTGTCACTGTAACAGATTCTCCAACCTGTGATAGTAAATAGAGTTTTTCTGCTCTCAAATTGAAAGTGGCACTAGAGTGGATTCTACAGCCTCATTTAATTTTCTCAGCTCACATCTCCATCACTCTTCCCGCCGTCTGCATAATGTCTTTTCAAAACTCGGTCCCACATTTGTATAATTCAGTTGAGTTATTGGCTTCGGGGGAGATTGTTTATATTAGCACACTTCATGCTCAATTGTTCATGTAGCAGTGACAGAAACATCGTATAATCCTGAATGGAAAATGAGAGAAGAAAAACAGCATCGGGAGCGACAGCACCACTTCAACAGAGACAGATGTGGGTCGCCATCAGTTTCACTTTCCCTCCATCTGAGCAACATTTATTGTAAGATTTTCATGCAAATGGATCTAGTTTCTGTTGACACAGATTTAGGGCTAATAGTACATCCCTAAACTACAGAATGAATTACAACAACTAAAAGATCAGTGACCTGAAAGACTTAAAACTTAAAGAAGTGCATTATTAAAATACAATTCTCAGCTGCTTAAAAGACAGTATCCTCGTGATTTAATGCTACATTTCCACAGGGAACCAGCACCTTGGTTCCCTGGGCCCCATGTGCAAGTCTTCCCTCTTGGTGTCATTTTTGACCAGTCAATGGGCCTCAACAAGCATTGAAATCACCTGGTGAAAAACTGCTTTTATCAGTTGAGGAACGTCTCTAAGCTGAGAAGAACGATCTCCAAACGTGACATGGAGGTTGTGATTCATGCTATTATTAAATCTCGTTTAGATCAGGGGTCCCCAAAGTGTGGCCCGCGGGCCGGATCAGGCCCACCTCCACATTTGGGCCGGCCCCCCAAATAAATGCAGATCGAGAACCACACAGAACATGACTTTTTATTCCACCCTCCTACAGTCTGAACTATGACAGGAGATGATAGAATATTTATTGGTTTAATAGTGATTCACTTTTTCTTTTTTATTTTCTTTTAAACATTTTTTTGGACGTCTATAGCTCTTCAGCTCTTTCAACTATTTAGCTCAATTAGCTATTAAAATATTCAGTTCTTTTTATGCTAGCTTTTTCGACTGTTTTGGCAGTTACTAAGGATTTCCAGGCTATTTTGGAGATTAGATAATATTTTAGCTTTGTGCTAGCAGCTTTTTCTAAATTACACATTTTACCAGGTTTTTAGGCTAATTTTCCATTTAGCTAAAATTTCAGCTAAATGCTAGCTGTTGTGGCTAATTTTGACCAATTTGGCATTTGGCTAATATTTTAGGTGGCTATCAACTTCAGCATTTTCAAGTATTAGTTTCTGCCATTTCAGCTATCAGCTTCAGCGTTTTTAGCTATCAATTTCAGCATCTTCAGCTATTATCACTAGCATCTTCAGCAGCCATATTCAGCTTACAGCATTCACAAAAGCCTTAAAATTACCTGGTTAAAAACAATTTAGCTCCTTCAGCTATTAAAATATTCAGTTCTTTTTATGCTAGCTTTTTCGACTGTTTTGGCAGTTGCTAAGAATTTCTAGGCTATTTTGGGGATTAGCTAATATTTTAGTTTTATGCTAGCAGCTTTGGCTAAGTTACACATTTTACCTGCTTTTTAGACTAATTTGCCATTTAGCTAAAATTTCAGCTACATGCTAGCTGTTTTGGCTAATCTATTTTTTTTTTCAGTTTTTTTAGGATAATCTGGCATTTCACTGTGGCGACCCCTGTAGGGAAAAGCCGAAAGGAAAAGAAGAAGTCGACTAATCGGGTCATGCGCAAACTGGATGTAAAGCACATATCTTAACCATCTTTAGCTTTAAGCTAACTAAAAACTAGACATATAGCATTAACTGCAATAATGCTAGTGAGAATGCTCTAAGCTGAATTTGGCCAATGAAGATGCTAGTGCTGATAGCTGAAAACACTGAAGCTAACTGCCAGCTAAAGTATTAGTTAACTGCCAAATTAGACTAAACTGAAAAAAGCCTAAGTTACCCTAAACAGCTAGCATGTAGCAGAAACATAAGCGGAACGGTCATGGAAAGCCACAAATTTTAGTATAAAATTAGCAAAAATGATGCACAATTGCGTAAAATTTATGTAATAATTGCATATAAACTTAGTGAAAATATGCACAAAAAAAAATGCATAACCGTCCAAAAATTTTGAACAGCTTAAATTCAAAAGTGAAACCCTCGACGGACATCTGCACACGTTGATGCATAACCAATGCAAGAAACACTTGTGAGTTTCGTATATCACACATGTATCACGAAAGACCAAAATTACATACATGGACAATGCGCAAAATGTAGAGCAGCAGAGTAACAAGGCCTTAAGGCTTCGGGAACGGAATGTGATTTCCTAATTTGGTCTCATTCTAAGTCTTTGTCTCAGAAAGCTAACAGACCTGCACACTGAACCTAAAGTGCTGCTAGCTAAAAAAAGTGCTGCTAGCTTAGTCTGCCCTGCAGGGAAGACACTCTTAGCTTAAATCCCTCCTAGCTTATTTCACTCTTAGCTTAAATTACTCTTAGCTTAAATCACCCTTAGCTTAAATCACTCCTAGCTTAAATCTACCTTAAATCACTCTTAGCTTAAATCACTCTTAGCTTAAATCACTCCTAGCTTAAATCACTCTTAGCTTAAATCTACCTTAAATCACTCTTAGCTTAAATTACTCTTAGTTTAAATCACTCTTAGCTTAAATCACTCTTAGCTTAAATCACTCCTAGCTTAAATCTAATCTACCTTAAATCACTCCTAGCTTAAATCTAATCTACCTTAAATCACTCCTAGCTAAAATCTACCTTAAATCACTCTTAGCTTAAATTACTCTTAGCTTAAATTACTCTTAGCTTAAATCACTCTTAGCTTAAATCACTCTTAGCTTAAATCACTCTTAGTTTAAATAACTCTTAGCTTAAATCACTCTTAGCTTAAATTACTCTTAGCTTAAATCACTCTTAGCTTAAATCACTCTTAGCTTAAATCACTCCTAGCTTAAATCACTCTTAGCTTAAATCACTCTAAGCTTTGGAATTGTGCCGGCTGATGTAGAATTGAGGCAGAACACAATATAAAGGTGGGTCATCCAGAAAGAGCAGAGATGGATTCAGATCAAACAAACAATAAACAGAAAATCACAGAAATAGATGATGATTTCTGTGAAGCTCTCGTCTTCTCAATGTTCACAGAAAAATGTTTTAAAAAGATACAGGAGAAAATATACAAGTGTGGCTCCTCACTGTGCTGTAAATCCTCAGGAGACCACAACCCACTGCAGCTACTTTAACAGGGATGGTGAAAAAATACAATCTACACAAACACTACATAAATCAAAGTTCGATTTATCAGATAAAATCCAGATTAAAAGGAATAAACAACAGAATCCAACCGGTTCAGAATTCTAAATGGCTCTGCGCGGCTTTTGACTTCAAGAAAGCTACTTTGGAAATGAGGAAGAAAGTGATCAAAAAACTCCATTAGAATTTAGTCAATTTATATTTATATATTCATACAATAAAAATTACTCAATTAGGAGTAAAAAGTAGTCTTCAAAGTAAGTTGGTCACAAAAATAAATACTGATCAGAAATGTAATGTAAATATTTAAATGTAAAATCATGTCCTTTTTTAAATGATGAGAACAAAAGATTAATTTGTTTATAAAGTATTTTTGTTTGAGAAAATGTTTGAAATAAAAACTAAAGGGAAGATATTAGCTGAAAGGACGGAGATAACTGCAGAAATACAGAATAATATTTAATGAAAAAGTGTTATTTCAACTGATAATTTGATGAAATTCGAACTAAAACTGTTTTCATTTTTAATATATATTTTTAATGCAAATGTATTGTTTTAGTTATAAAATACACACTAATAAAATTAAGCAAGGGTCTAGCTTTCATATTCAACATTAAATTTTGCTTTGAAAAAAATTCTGAAAGTACCCCCCAAAATTTTTTTTTGCCGTAGCTGAGTTAAAATATTTGTTTATGGGAGAACTTAAAGTAAATGCAGCTCAACAACTTCTACTTCTGATATTCAACTAGAATCCTCAAAATCTTCAGACAGAAAAATCCCGTTAAGACTCGTGAGGTTTCCTTCATTTCCCTCCTTCTCAGTGTTGAGTCATTTTCTTTGGCCAAACAATTCTGCGACTCCAATCATCACTTTGTCGGCTCTGAATCGAGTCGTATTTGTTCTGTTACAATCTCAGGTGCAAAAGCTCTACTAGTGTAACGACAGAATACATTTCCAGAGACACGTGATCAACAGGAAGTGGAATCTCACAGATTCTCAAAGTTACTGAGTTACTCTATGATGCCAATTCATATTATTTCTCTCAGATTAGGCTTTTTAAATTAATTTAATATGTATTGATGTGCTTTTCATGAGTTATTTTCACTCAGTCATTAGTTTTAATTAGTTTCAAGTCATCAGAAATTGAGCCGAATAACTAAAAGATTAAATCAGTGGAAAAAATGTGACTTCCTGTTTTTGTTTTTTTTTTGTCTTTGTGAGGAACAGTTTACACATCAGTCTGATCTGCCTCCTTTCAGGATACCGTTTTTAGTAAGGATGATTGAACATTAGAATAATCAAATCAAAGCATAGAACTCGTGGCAGGTTTCACACTGACCTAGAAAGTTTCAGTTATTATGACAAATGTTTAAAAAAAAACAAAACAGAACAACCAAAGTAGGCCGATGCTGTTTTATCTATTATAATCTCAATAGTAATTAATTCTCCTCCTGTTTTTACAAATTTAATTAAACTTTTTAGAGTTGACAAAGTAAATACTGATTAAAATTAAGATAATCACATAAATACATTTTCATTCTTTAAAAAAAAATGCCTGTTAAACCTTAAAAAAAAGATTCTCACCAAATATTTCTCCTTAGTTTAGTGCACACACGTGACTTCTGACAGAATTTAGTTGGATTTCCAATTTTTATTTGCAAATTTTCAAAAACTAAAGAAAAACCCGTCTGAACTAAGCGTTTCTACATTTGCTCCTCTCAGGACGGCTCGTGTTTCCATTAACAATAAGGGAGTCGAAGGCCGTTCAGCAGATTCATCCCAGCGAGTGTTCATGCAGAACTTGACCTTTTACTGAACTTCTTTACAGCCACTCGTGTGAACGCTGGAAGGAAGAAGCTTTGAAAAATAATCAAAAGGATTTTCATTAGACCAGTCATGTAAAAAAATATCAAGTGAGGCTGCAGCAGAACAGAAAACAGAAGGAAAAATGGAGGATAGACGATGAATAAACAGAAAAAAAAGATCTGAAAAATAAAAATTAAGGCGCTTTTGCATTATTGTAAGTGTAAAAATCAACAACTAAACCAATGAAAATAGTTCGATTGAAAAAAACGCACAATAAATATGATAGAAACATTTTCTGAGGATGCTAATTATCTATTAAATAGATGCTCAGCTTTGAAAAATATTAAGCGAAATATATTCAAACATCTGTGATGCTCGAATGTAGAGAAAATTTCAAAATTTAATATTTTACTTGTAGTTTACTGGAAATGAATGAACCGCTTTAAACTGGTAATAAGACACTGTACAAGAGGCAACATTTTAAAAACACAATTTTAGCTTTTAAATAAAAAGGGACAATTTTCAACATCATAAAGCTCTTTGAAATGCTAATAATGAAATCGTGAGACATAAATATGTGTTTTCTGACTGATTTATTGTTTCGTTTTTGGCCCGATATCGCCTAAATGTACCAAGTTGAGACAGCTGCAGTTTCTGAGAGGAAAACAAACATTTTTGGAGTGTGACACAGAGGTTGAGCGGCATTTCAAAGTTTAAATCCAGAGAAAATGTTTCAAAGTAAAAGTTGCTCATGCACAGCCTTCAGTTCACCCCGCATAAAAAAACAACACATTTCAACTTTTATCATACTTAAAAATAACTTACATGCCGTGAAGGTTGGAGAGCTATTTAAGGAGAAAAGTGCTCCTTTGAATGTACGAGTGAGGCAGGCTCTGCACTCTCCTGTGTGTTCTGACTTCCTCGTGGAGAGAAATGGAGCAGAGTATTTATTTCCCAGAGCGTGGAAGTCTCCTGCCTCTATCTTACTATCTAGGACAATTGAAAAGACAATATTTGTGGCAGCAGTGCTGGAAAATACTGAATATTTCTGTGTTGGGACACAGCAGAAGACGGTATGGAGTTAAAAAAATAAAAATCTGATTTTCAACCAAACTGATTTCTGTTCTCAGGTAAATCACTTTTCTGGCAGCAGGAATTTTTATCACTTCCTCCACAAAAAAAAATGCATCATTTTTTTTATAAATTTATCTTAAAATGTTATTATTTTGGTGTACTTTTAATGGTGACATAAAGCTTGACCCACACTTGATATCTCAACTTACTGGAGTATCTGAAGTGAATTTTTTCATTGAATTGGCAGATGGTCATCACAGCAGCCAAAGGAGGTTTTATTTTAAAAACAAAGTTCAAATTTCAACCATGGATCGATTACCATATTTCCCAAAGAACAAGTCGCTCTGGAGTATAAATTGCACTTTTGGGAGAAAAGTTTGACATTACAGAAAAATTCTGCCGATCCCATTAAAACAGAAAAAAAAGAATAAATGAATAAAAACAACAAAACGACTCTTTTGATTTGCATAAGAAAAATATCAAACTTTAAGAGGAAAACAATCGGATTCTCTTCCTTGTTTGATTTGGACAACACTTCTTCAGTAGCAAATATGCTAGATGCAGCACCCTCTAGTGGTTGTCAGAGGAAACAACTGCTAAAGGACAACCGATGTTTACTGGGAAAATAACGAAAGTATGAGCTTATTTGTTTCTAAAACACACGCACAAAAATAAGTTGCACCCCTGACTAAGCTATAGTGCTGCCACAAAGAATCATTTTAATAGTCGACTAATCACCGATTATTTTTTCAGATTCGTCGACTAATCGGGTCATGTGCAAACTGGATGTAACACAGACATCTTAACCATTATCATCTTTAAATTAACAAAAACTAGATATATAGCATTACCTGCGATAATGTTAGTGTGAATGCTGTAACCTGAATTTGGCTGCTGAAGATGCTCTTGCCGATAGCTGCAATCGCTGAAGCTAATAGCCAAGCTAAGATATCAGTTAAATGCCAGATTAGCCTAAAAAGCTGAAAAAAGCCTAAGTTAGCCAAAACAGCTAGCATGCAGCTGAAATATTAGCTTATTAGAGATAATTTGGCATTTATTTGTAGTGTTTGGACAAAACAATCTTCTATTTTCATAAATAAGGCGGAGAATAATCGTCTGTCAGAAGGCTACAGCACAGAGCACCTGCTATGAAGGGCTTGGGGGGGCGGAGCCAAACGGAGCCGTCTGCTATGAGAAATCCAAAGAGGAAACAGACTTATTTTATTTCGGGACATGAATTTTCCACAAAAACCAGCATCGGTGTTGTCTAAAAATAGAGGAAACTTCACTTAACGTCGATTCATCGAGACTAATTTTTTAGATTTGCGATTAATTAGTTAATTTTTTAATCGATTCCCGGCCCTATTATAAACACATGACGAATGCTTGTTTATGTCTTATGGATAGAGTATTAAGTCACCTTATTATAAAGAGTTAGTGAGTATTTTTGTTTTAAGAATAGCAACAACACAAAAGTCATATTTTATTCACGGCTGATTTCTTAGCGGCAAAATAAGTTAAAAAATCCAATGAAAGCAGGAAGCTTTAGAGTTCTATAACAGCTGATTCTCAGAAGCAGGACTTTCATCGGACGGACAAAGAGAAGCCATATTCATTACTTTTTCTCCTCTATCTGCATCACCCAGGTCATGCGTTCAGCTTTACTCTGAAGTAACGGTGAGATACGGAGAGGATTCATCAGAATTAATGCTTTCACGTCCCTCTGAAAGGACACGGAGAAAGAAGGAAGTCTGGATTAAGTGCAGAAGCCTCAGGTTATTATTTGAGGGTCAGCTATAAGCCACATGTAGTTTCAAAGGTAACCTCTGTTGGTAATACTTTAATTCACAGATGGTGCTTTTTACTTCCTGAATGTACTAATTACAAGTCAAAGTAAACGCACGAAGACAGGTTTTGGCTTCTGTTCCGTGTCCAGCACATCAGCTGATGGGATACTTTGCTACTAGGTGACAGAATCAAGTCCGTGAGGCCCAGATGAAACCCAGAGGAGCCCGGCAGGATGTCAGCGTGGCTGCCAGATCACCTCGTTGCAGGAAGCAGGCACTCAGGTCTGTTGACTTCTGCCCAGAGGCACAGATGTGCTCATTCCCTGAAGATAAGGGTGAGTGAAGGCTCATGTGTCTCACAACAGCGAGCAGACAAACACATTAAAGTGACACTTGTGTCTCCAACTGCAGCTGGATTCTCTTTCTGCGCTGGATTGGTGGATGCGGAGCTGAATTAAACTCTTACAAATTCAAATGATCTTAAAAGTTTTCCATTAATTCACTTTTCTTTGGTCTTTTAGTAATTGTGAAAAGTGTTTGTTGCCGTGAAAGAAAAGAGACAAAATCCTTGCAGCAGTTTTTCAGCTATTCATTTGAAAGCATTCTTGGAATGAGAAGAATCGAGACTTTGAGTTTTCAGATTACGCAGCACTTCAAGTACTGCATGCATCTCCTACTTTCTCTCTTTGAAGGACGACAAATAAAGTTTTTTTCTTTGAAAGTGAGCGTTTCTGAGCTTGTGGAGGAACAGTAACCTGAGGTTAAAGAACAAGTTAGAAGGTCAGGGGCTGCTCGAGTTCAACTACTTACATTTTTTGACAGAAAATAGAAGGATGAGATGCTAACCAACTGGTCCAAGAAGTTGGGCTACAAGTTTGTGCAAGTGTGAATCAGATGTTGTCCGAAAGCCAATTTGAGGGTGGAAAACTGGGCAGTATTTGTGAAACACAGTTGGGATACTTGTGAGAATGTGTGCCCACTGTTTAGTGTTAGTCACGTTAGTCATTGTTGTCATTGTTTGAAGTCGTTTCTGTCTTTCTTTTGAGATCTTTGCGTGTTACTCATGAGTCCCCTCAGTGCAGGGGTGTCAAATTTAATCTCTCAAGGGCCAAAATCCAAAAAACACCTTAGATCGCGGCCCGAACAGGATGAACATTTACTGAACACTCCAAAACGTGGATCAAACCTCGGAGCGCCACTTCCACCGGTACCCTAACCCAGGGGTCTGCAACCTGCGGCTCTGGAGCCACAGGTGGCTCTTTTATCCCTCAACTGAGGCTCCTCGGCTTTGTGAAAAAATGGAATAAACAATGGGGTTGTAGTTTATGCTCAAATTGTGTTGCAAGATCTCAGATTGTGTCTGTACATTGACTTAACATTGAAACTTGACGCCTCATTTGATGTGAATGCAGCATAAAAAGGGTTTATTATAGTTTTTTAACATACAGGAGGAAGTAATTTATCCTAAACCTAGAACCAGGAAAAAGTAAGAAAACTATGACACTAAAAAGATGAAGTCCCATTTTATTTTGGAGTTTAAGAACAATAATCCAAGCTACACAAATAATTCACCTGCACTCTCACTAACTACTTAACTAGTTTAAAATAATAATAACAAAGGTTATACAATCTTGACAAGCCTGCCCTAATTCTAAGGCAACCACTGATCATCAGTGGTTTCTTGGCCCAGATTAACCTCGTAACAACAAGGATTTAGAATGGTACCGATAATCCCAGACACGTTTGAAGAATGTGAACTCAAACAGAAGGCTAAATAAAGGCCAGTTTATGCACCCAGGCAGGAGGGAAAGCTATTTGAAAGTGTGTGTTAATAGGCTTATTATCCCTTCTCTGCTAGTGAGGCATGAATATCTCTGACTATAATTACCGATGTGTGTTCCATTTAATTAATGTGCTGCTTTATATGTATTCTTGTGGCACGTTGGGCTCTTGTAGCATTAGTCTTTCAGCTTCCATCCGGGATAACTTAAATAACTCTTCCAGTTGTGAAAAAATACACATCCACAGCAGCGAGTAGACCTACTTGCATATTTTTAAGATCGTCTGAGTGTTTAATTAGAGCCTGCTTAAGATAATGACTTCCCCCAACTGAAGACATGGATGTTTCCTACAGATACTTGAGTGTCGAATAAGATTCTTACTCAGGGCGACAGGAAATATGTTGTCATTCCACTGATGATTTTGTTAGCAGTTCTGCTAGATTCCATAAATTTACAGAGCAGCTTTTGTTGGTGGTTCTTATTAATGGACAGACGAAGCTTCTCTATGAAGAGCATTTCAAGAGAAAATTCAAATGTGTGCATGACACGGGGAGAGTGATACTACCTCCAATAACTAACAAGGTTAAAACTTAAAAAAATAAAAATAAAAAAAAATAAAAAACACACACACGCTTATTGTTAAACTGGAAGATACACAAAAACAGAAAACGACTGCAGCTCCAAGACAATGACGTGGTACTATCCCACAAAAGATAAATGTAATTTATGTTGAAATTAGGGCTGTCAGATTTGTCGCGTTAAAAACGCATTAATCTGACATGTGCTTGACGCCGACAATTTTTTTGACGCATTAATCGCGGACTTTCTCATACGTGCCTTTCCATACCGCGCGCGCGGGCGTCCAGCCCTTTAACTCACAGGCTGCTCTCACTCGATCACGGGCGGGTCTACAACCACAGAGCTGCTAGCTAGAACCGGCCGGCGCTAGGACCTGGAGAGCTCCTGCACCCTAACCCGGCTCCGGTTCGCGTCCAGTACCACGTCTGGTGGTACCGGCTCGCGTCCGGCGCCGCGTCCCGAGAGCTGCGCACCCCCGACGTTCCGAACAGCAAGCGCACCGGGGGACGTTTTAAATGTTCTGGAGGTTTAAGCGTGATCCAGCCCCAGCATAGCGGTCTGTCTGCCGGCATATTCATGGCGTGAGCTCCTCTGGACACGTCGCTGCATCGAGCTGCAGCCAGAGAACGCGGCAGTAACAGACTGTCAAACTATCCACAGAGTATCCCGCTTTTCTCAGTCTTTAAGGTTTTAAAAAACAAAAGTTAATTGGAAATGATAAATCTCTATTTCATTTATTACTGTAGTTCAGCAGAGGAGGAAAAGATTTGGTCCTGACAAAAAATGAACATGAAAGTGTTATGGAAATGTTATTTTTGATGTTTTTTATTTTATTTTACTGAACGTAGATTGAAGTTTTGAATTTAAAATGCCCTTCACTTGGACTTGGGCTTTTGTTAGGCATTTTATGTTACAGCCTTTTATTGTTAAGAAAGTTTATCTCAATACAATGTTACAAAATAAAGTATTTCTGATGAAAACTATTAATATTGTCATTCTTGTTTTCATAATTAATGTAGAACTACTAAATTCCACAAACCACACATTTTTTTTCCTTAAAAAAAGGCCACATGTAAATGTGCGATTAATCGTGAGTTAACTCGGGAAATGCGATTAATCGCGATTAAAAAAATTTAACCGCCTGACAGCTCTAGTTGAAATACGATCACCTATCCCTAAATGAAAGTTTTTAGCAACTTTGGCAGGTGGTCTTGCCACATGGCAGTTTTAACCAGGAGGGAGCAGCCACATTTTTACGTGCCATGCGGTGAACTTGGAGGGCTTAAGAAAGAATTACAAGTTTTCGGTGACTAGACGATTTTTCTCTAAAAGTTAACTTCTGTGTGAGGAGTCTGCACTCTGTCTCCCCCTTTGGTCACTGGTTGTAACCATCTCCAGAGTATGGACTGCACTACATCTCCCAGCAATCCCAGCGCACAGTTCCTGGATGCTGCTCAGCTGGTCTGACAATCACCTACAGGACACTTAAACACTGCTCAGAGCTTCACTCAGTGCGAAGTATTGTTTGTGCCTCTTTGCCTGCATTACTGAGCGTTTCTATCTGTACCTGATCTTCTGTTTCTGACCCTGATTCATCTCTGATTGCCGCCTGCCCTGACCCTCACCTGAACTCTAACATCTCTAGTCTCTTCTTGGATGATCCCATGCTTGTGATTGACCTCTGCCTGTCTGACCCTGATTTAGCTTTGTGGACTTTTAGCTACTTAGTTCCTGTCTGAACTAATTGGTCAGTGAACGCTCAGCCACATTTCAGTGGCAATCCAGTCACAGGCGGGGATGACACAATTACAAAATCAGGCAGATTTCCGGCCGGTAGCAGCTCTAACTGGACGATTTGTAAATGTCTCTGGATGGAGGCTGTCCATGTCAGGTGTCACCAGCCGCCTGCTAGCCCGGGGGCATGTAAAAACGCCTGATGGCCGCTGTCGGCATTCAAGACCACGCCAAAGATTTTCAAATGACTCGGGCGATGGCACGAATCCTTGAAGATTCTACCGATGCCTCTCCATCACATGGTGGCAGATTTATTTGTGACCGTAGCTGTAATAAGTTATGGTTGACATGTAGTTTACTTTTATAACTGCCGTGTTCAGAAGTTATGGCTAGTTTGGAAGCTCTGAAAATCCCCATGCTTTAAAGGTCTTTAATGACGAGATGAGTATGATGTTTGCTTCCAGTAATTAAAATTTGCTGTTTATCTCTATTCACAGGTGCAACCCAGACTATTAAATAATGAATGTTAAAAGCTCATAATGAAATGAACATTTATCACCTCAGACGAGAGAAAGAAACCAACAGCCTTGACATTAGCCGTGGTATAGTTTATCATAATCATAAATAATTCAATAAGCAATAAACAGACTAATTAGAATCAATATGTCCTCACAGAACAGGAGGGATGATTGTTGTATTTATTAACTTCACAGCACTGCAGCCAGGGGTGGGGGGGTTAGAATCACAGAGGTATTAGCTGTGGTGTCAAACAGCAAATTAAGTTTTCATTTTTTGTTTATTTGGGAAGAGTTAGCAAACACACACACAAGATATTCTCCACAGACTGAACTGCCTCCAGACATCCTGGACCTTCATATGGAAACGTTACATCAGGACCTTTGCTTTGCTTAGACATGACATCTTTTAATATGTATATCTTCAAGTAGTTAAAAAGCAAAGTGCATAAATGAATAAATATGGCTTCAGTTTCATCAAGATTTTCATAGATTAGCTAAAATGAAAATAAACGAAAAATCTTGCTTATCTACCAGTTGTAGTTTGAGTGTGCTTGAATTTTAACTAATCTTTGTAAAAAATAAATAAATCCAATAAAAAAAATGCTAAAACAGTCCAACCCACCTGAGAGGAATGCATAAATTAAACCAAAGTAGAAAGCATAAAGCTTAATAGACTTGTTTACGGACTTTAACGAAAGAAAACTAAAAGTCTTGAAGAGAAAAAAAGCTAGTAATTTAGATTAACATTCATATTTATGTTTTA
>NC_050526.1:18364472-18381344 GCF_002922805.2 Oryzias melastigma
CGAAAGTAGAAAGCATAAAGCCTAATAGACTTGTTTACGGATTTTTATAGAAGAAAACTAAAAGTCCTGAAGAGAAAAAAAGCTAGTAATTTAGATTAACATTCATATTTATGTTTTAAAGTGGTATGTTACACATCATTTCTTCCCAATCTTTGCCCAGCTATTCTTTCTGCTCGTCAATTACAAGCCTTTTTCCACATTAGCCGCTGGGTGTGAGCTACTGCACCACAAAGAAAGACTTAAACGGCTTTAGATCAAAACAGTTCTTTTTCAAACAGCAACTCAGAAAAATAAGGTATTATGTTTGAATCCATCCATTCATCTTGGGGTCACAGGGCGGCCTGAGTAAACCCAGCGACTGTTGGATGAAGGCAGGTGAACAGGTTACAAGTTTGTTACAAGATTTATTACAGTTTATATGTGAAACAATCTATGAAAGTATTAGATTAGAAGCTAAAATAAAAAAAAAACAATGCTAACAAACAAAGAGAAACCTTATACTTATTTTAACACTTTTAGGGTCCAAATGATCCAGGAGAAAATTAAAAATATATTCAAAATCATAGATTACCAATATAAAATCACCACTTTTACTAACATTTTACTCATTTGTAACTCTACCACTATAATAAATAAATAAACAACTACTGATCTGTGAAAGAGCCAAACTTCCCTTCCAAAATTTTGAGCAACTATTTATGTTGGGCAACTTGTCTTTGGATGTGTTGCCCTTCCACCACCAGTTTACCCTAGTGGGATGAATAAAGTTTCTATCTATTGTATCATATCCAAGCATCGTATCGCATCCATGTATCATATCATTTCCACATATCGTATTCCAAGTATCAAATCTCTTCCATGTATCATTTATCAACACATCGTATCGCATCCAAGTATCATATCGTATCCATATATCGTGTCCATGTATCATATGTTTCATGTTTATTGGTTTAGTTTTCCATCTGTAAAGTTAACATATTAAAGAATATGAACAATATGGTATCCATGTGTCTTATCCATGTATCGTATTGCATCCATGTATCATATCGTATCCACATATTGTGTCCATGTATTATATCCATGTATCGTACAATATCCACATACCATATGGTACCCATGTCTCGATTCTTATCCACATATTTTATCCATTAATCATATTCTATCCACGTATCGTATCCATGTATTGCATCCATGTATAATATCGTATCCATGTATCCTATCCATCCATTCATTCATTGTACCCATTGTTCCGTGTCTGGACCGTTTGAACAGTGCATGCAGAGCTCCAGACACCTCTCTCTCTCTTTTTACCCCCTTTTGCCTCCAGGTTTAAGAGGATACACGCTTGTTAACCAGCCAGCTGAAAACGTCGTCTCCAGTCAGTTCTTGGCCTACCCTAAGGCATTTTCCTGAATAGATATGTTTAAAAACATGTCCAGAAAGCACACTTAAATCTGTTTTCTGACTTATTCCACTTATTCACTCTCCTCTGGGGAGCGGGAGAGATTTCAGATGCCCGGTGGATCGCCCACGCTCCCACTCTTGGCCGTGGACCACGCCCCCGACACCATCCCGCATGTCTGAGTGAGAGTGATTCCTGCTGGGTCGTCTTTCCTCCTGGCTGTGGACTGCACTTCTGCTTCATCTTGACTATGGACTTAATCATCACTCGTTCCTCAGCTCCATCTGAATGAACTCTTTTAGATACGTAGTTGTAGAAGCTAATCTTTCTTTAACTGTTCTGGTATCGCCTGTCCGTCCTGGGATAGGATCTCTCCTTCATGTGGGAATCCCTAAGGTTTCTTCTTTTTTTCCTGACTCAGGTTTTTTTAGGAGTTTTTCCTTACCGGGAGGGAGGGTCTAAGGGCAGGGATAACACAATTGTTTATATTTTGAAGCCCAATGAGGCAAATCTCTTTGTGATTTTGGGCTATATAAATAAAACTGAATTGAATTGAATTGGAGAAAGGACCATTACCTTCACCCAACAGATATGAGACTGTACGGAATAATCCCCCTTTTCTAACAGAAGTATACGTATTAAAGCAGATTTGGAGGTCCTGATTATCCTCCTGCTGAATCTTATTGACTCAACTCGTGTCTTTAGTACTTTGAACTACATCTTACTAGAAGAGCTGATAGTCATGGGTTTACATTGTGTTTCATTTATAGATTTATAGGTGTGTCAAAGAGTTTTCTCACACATACATTAAACAAAAACATGTAAGGGGAGGTTTATTTAAACTTCTTTACCATTTACACACATTCAATAGGTGAATGGGGCGGCCATGTTCACTCTACTGTGACATATGTCTAACCTAAGTATTTTACATCGTAGACATGGGGCTGCTCGTCAGTTACAGCCTGTTGTTGCACAATTGACATCGTGTCATACTTAAATACTATACTGTCCTCAACAGCACAACTGAGCAACCGGACCTAGTGTTCCATTCAAGAGAAAAAACAAGAGCAACCATACTTTCTGGGATCTAATGAGATAAATACTCTCCTGCAAGTTTAATTTTAGTGTATTACTTTTCATATGGTGCACATCGAAAGCATCACCAATGAACCAGAATGAACACAGTGGCTTATTAGACAATCAATTAAAATACCCACAAGTGTTATTAATTTAAAAAAATGCAAACATTGTTAAATATTAATTAATTAAACAGATTGTAAGTGGTAGCTTCTCTGATACGCTGAGGGACAGAGCTCCGGGTTGGGTCTAAGGGTCAGTATAACAGCACCAACAGGGTGAAAACTCAAGATAAATTATTGCTCTTGGGTAGTTTGACTGATGGAGCAAATGTTGGAATGGTTAATTCTTCTTGTAAAAGAAATTAGTTGGAAACAGACTTCTTCTTTGTCCTGTTCATCAGTTAACCAAACAGTTAAGGGTCAGTGGTCTTTGACAGGTTTTATCCTTTATTTGTATAAACTACTTTAAGGCTAACATTTACTTTATGAGCTTAATTATTGTTTTGGAGCAGAGTGAAAGGGATGTTCACTAGAACATATAGAGTTCAGGGAGAAATAAGGAAGTACGATGGAAAGACAGAAAGAATCAATCCAGGTATTTGTGGGTTCATTACTGTCACAAATATTTGCAAAAAGGCTAATTTTCCTGAACAAACAAAAACATCCACACTCTCAAACGTTCATACAAACACTAACTAGCACAGATTGGTGAGACTGCAAGATGGGTGTGTACTAAATAGAACTATGATGTTGTAAAATGTTAAGAAGAACCAGGACCCCCATGAAAATCAGAGCTCACCTGATCCAAACCTCGCAGAGAGAAGAAGGCCGAGACGCTACAGGGGAATCAGGACGACCCAGATGCAGGAACCAAGAGGCGAAGTGGAGTGAGGAGAATAAATTAATTAACAAAAAAAACGCAACTACAAGTGGGAAAAAAACTGCAGAAGCATAATAACTAACAGACGGGCCTCAATGCAGAGATAAGGAGGTCTAAAACTAAAACAGAAAACACACTGTGACACAGAAACAAAGAGAACACAACAAATTAGCTAAAGTATAAACAGCTGTGAGCCACACCCACATATATGGAGGTGAAGGGGGCGGAGCTCTCCAGGAGTCAACCTGCACAGAAAACCAATAAAATTACCGACTGTGTCATGAGGGACATCCACCCTTAAGGAAACGCCGTCACATCCTTCTGCGCGAGGATCTCCTGCTTTTACTCAGAAGGACTTAAATTCAGACGTTCCATTCAGCCCCCGGCCGTCCAAAAATAATCCCAGCAGCTCAAGAGACAGCTGAACAGGGGAGGACGCTGTAATGGGCGGTGATGATGTTCCTCAAGGTGAACATTGTGGGAGGGATGGAGTCAGTCGTTAAATCATGAGGAGGAATGTTAGTGAAAAGGATTCTGTGTTCAATTCATTCATACAGTTTATTGAAGGTGATTCTGTCTCCTTGGGTGTTTTTCCTCGTTTTCAGCTCACATAAAAAGCCGCTTTAAGACATACCCAGACTTTTATTCTAATGATCTTAAACAAGACGATTGTTTAAAATTCTTCCATTGAGGCTAAATCCAAACAGGTTAGTAACTCAGAGGGCCACATGTTCTTTATTTGGAGTAAGATATTTATTTAACTCTTGGATTCATGACCTACTGATACCTACACGTTTCTATAGGATGGAAATGTAAAAACATTTTAAAATAAAAACAACCCCTGTGGTCCCTTCTGACCTCACTTATGCATCTAAGAGTTAATATGATGTCTTTTTCTTTGCACTGAATTCAGTTTTCACTTTTTATTTAGCAACAAATTCCCTTAAAAAATGTTTTTACATCTAACATTTGAAAACTGGTGATCTAATCTATTCAAGATTGTGTAGCTTCTCTCAGAAAATCATCTGCTTTTTAAATCTAATTTTTATCTATTTAAGTTAATAGGTACACAAAATGAATTTTCTTGTGAGCACAATTTAAGTAATAAAATCATTATTATTTAATTTACAATTATTTAATATACATTTAAATTCTAATATTCTAGTATTTTTATTTTAAATATTTAAACACTTGAGCAGTCCACAAAAGGGCTGAAAATTGTAAAACATTTTTGGATGATTTTGATCAAACAGGGAAAGAAATGTAAAAAGATTTAAACACAGTTTCTAACTCAACAATAAGTAACAGAAAGTTAATTATTTTTCAAATTGTTCTGTAATTCCACATCTAATGATAAATTGAGTTTTTAAAGAGAAATTCTATTCATTCTTATATTGTGATTTTAAAACATTCTATTTTAAGAAAGCTGTTCAAGTTCAAATATGATTAGAAACTTTTTTTTATTTCTAAAGGTGATTACTTTTTACTACATCAATATTTTTTACCCAGTTTAATTTCACTGTTTAACTTAATACACCGTTTAACTTTCTCTATTCACTTTTTGCAAGACACTTTCAGACCTCTAGCAGAAAGAACCTGTAAGAAAAGAGTTTCTAAATTCAGTAACCACCAGATTTCTGCTCATCTCATGACAGCAGCACAGCTTTCACAGCTAGACCTCAAACTGGGATGTGTGTGGAAGTCTAACCGATCATATTGCCGGTGTTTTAGTTCTATTATTACAAATGTTAATATTTATTATTCAAGGAATCAAAACTGAAGAATATATTTATGAACGTATTTGTGGATTTATTCAAATGTTTCGATCCAAAGCTCGTAAACAAAAAGATGACTAAAGATCTCTTCAGTCATTGGCCAGGAATTGTGAGGGCGGGGCAAAGCATCAAGTGGCAGAATTTATGCTATTCCTGCACTTGTTTTTTGTCATTTTAAATGATTATAAATACCACCAGTCACAAAGTCATTGGGATCGTGAAGCACAACAAGAACTTTTGGAGGCGTTATATCCCGTCCTCAACCGTTGAAGAGTGTTTAACTGTTTATTAGGGCTCGTCCTCCACCTACAATTGATACATTGACACCTTTGTGTTTCGAAGAAAACCCCACCCACAGGTCACTACCAAATCCGAGTCCCTGATTGGTCACAGTTCTGAGTTGCTGCGATTCAGGGTGAAAATGTTCAACCGGCTGAACTGTCATTACACGATCAATAACATCTAAGACTTAAAAACTTGCATAGAAATCACATTGAATATTTTATTGTTCACTAATTGCAATAAAGTAAAAAAAAAATCTATGGATTACTATTTCTATGGGAAGTTTAGACAATAATTTAGAGCATGGATCAGGAACCCTTTAGCTCGACCCAATTATGGCTTCTTTTGTGCGAGCATATAGTTTATCTGGGACCTTAAACGTTCTATCTTTTATAAGGTGATATTGAAATTCATGAACTATACATGTAAAATTGTAATATCTGTGAATGCACCATACGCCGAGAATCAGAAATACTATCACCTTTTGTAAATAAAAAAAAAATCACCTCACATAAACGATAATCGTTAACAAATTCCATATAAATAATCACAGACTAAACTACTGTTATAATCGTTAGTAACAGCCCTACAGTTGGACACTTTTCTCCGTTTGATAACATGACAGTCTTTTTCTTTACATTTGTACGTGATTCATTCCTTCATTCATACTCTCATCACCAGCTACGGCGGCCATTTTGGTCCAGTTGTTCCACTCCGAGCACGGAGCCTATTCAGACTGAGGGAACTCAGAGATCCAAAGCTCAGACCGATAGGAAACGAACCAAGACAACCTTAAAGATGGGTCCAAGAGCAGTTCCTGGTCCCGGACCAGAGTCCGCTGGGGTGTATTCAGACTGAAAGATGAAAGATAACATCGGTCCATTAATAACATTAAAATATAATGATCTGGAGGGCCGGATAGAATTACCGGAGGTCCGGATCCGGCCCCCGGGCCTTGACATTGACACATGTGCTTTAAGCGAATGAAACGTGTCCAGTCTGAATACACCCTCAGTATCTCCAGCAGTTTAGAGCCAACACAGCTAAGATGGAAAATGCAACTTATATCACATGTACCAAATGCGTCATCTTTAAATTTCTCCACTTAAGTTTCCTCTGTAGGTTTGTGTGAATAATCTCAGGCAGCATTACGTCATTGAAGGTGACAGCTAATAAACAGGGAGTTCTTCCATCTGTCATGTCAGAGGATCTGAGTGACTTTGACTCAGATCCAGAGATGCTCCGTCTCAGTGCCGCTGGAACGACCAGCTTTTTGGAATGTGTCATCATAGCACCTTTAAGCAGTTCCTAGAACAGCCACTGAACTGGCAACAGGGTCTTCATTGAACAATGTTCACTGGTGTGTGAGCTGTGAGGGCGACCCTTCAGCTCTGAAGACACACGAGAAGCACTCAAGCACAAATTGTGGCAAACTTTCATACTGGGTGCTACTTTTTGACTTGTGTGCCGGTGAAATAGCACCTGTTCAACGCTGCACATTGATCTTTCAGTGAAAGGTGTCGACCCTTTATTCCAGCTTTCTTTATCCTCACATGTGGAAAAACCAACATTCTTCCATGGTGATAAATAGAATAGGACTGTAAATCAAACTGTGCTACTTTGGGGTCCATTTAGATCAGGGGTCCCCAAACTTTTTACAGTTTTCTTCTCTCATGGGGGACCGGGGTCCGGTTTGTAGAAAAAGTGCAGCAACCACAGCCTCAACGTAAACATTTATGGTTTTCCAGAAAGCCACACACAGCCAGATTTTAAATCATTAATTTCTGCAATCTTCATAAAAAAAAAAAATAAATAAATAAAACGAAACATTTAAAAACTTGATATATAACATTACCTGTAATAATGCTGGTGTGAATGCTGTAAGCTGAAAATGGCTGCTGAAGATGCTAGTGCTAACAGCTGAAATGGCTGAAGCTAATAGCTGAAAGCACTGAAGCTGAAAGCTACCTAAAATATTAGCGAAATGACAAATTAGCCTAAAAGACTGAAAGAAAATGAGCCAAAAAATCTAGCATGTAGCTGAAATATTAGCTAAACTCCAAAATATCCTAAAAAAATGAGAAAAAGCCAAAATTAGCCAAAACAGCTAGCATGTTGCAAAAATATTAGCTACATCATAAATTAGCGTAAAAATCTGGTAAAATGTATAATTTAGACAAAACTGCTCACATAAAGCTAAGCTAAGCTCCAAATTAACCTAAAAACAGAAAAAGCCTTAATTAGCCAAAACAGCTAGCATGAAGCTGAAATATTAGCTAAAATCCAAAATAGCCTAAAAAATGGAGAAAAAGCCAAACTTTGCCAAAACAGCTAGCATGTAGTTGAAATATTGGCTAAATGGCAAATTAGCCTAAAAAACTGGTAAAATGTGTAATTAAGCCAAAACTGCTAGCATAAAGCTAATATATTAGCTCAGGTCCATATTAGCCTAAAAACTGAAAAAGCCTAAATTAACTAAAACAGCTAGCATGTTGCTGAAATATTAGCTAAATGGCAAATTAGCCTAAAAAACTGGTAAAATTGGCAATTTAGACAAAACTGTTCACTTGAAGCTAAAATATTAGCTAAGCACCAAATTAGCCTAAAAACTGAAAAAGCCTAAATTAGCCAAAACAGCTGGCATGTAGCTGAAATATTAGCTAAATGGCTATTTAGCCAAAAAAAAAAAAGATATAATGTTAAAATGTGTCATTTAGACAAAACTGCTTGCTTAAAGCTAAAGTATTAGCTAAGCTCTAATTAGCCTAAAAAAAGGAAAAAAATCATAAATGAACAGCTGGCATGGAGCTGAAATATTAGCTAAACTCTAAAATAGCCCCTGAAATCCTTAACAACTGCCAAAACAGTTGAAAAAACTAGCATGAAAAGAGCTGAAAATTTAAATAGCTGAAAGAGCTGAAGACCTATAGACGCCTAAAAACATAAGGAAGAAAAATAATAATAATAAAGAAATAAAGACAAAGTGAATCACTATTAAACCAATAAATATTCTTTCCTCTCCTGTCATAGTTCAGACTGCAGAAGGGTGGAATAAAAAGCCACGTTCTGTGTTGGTCTTGATCTGCGTTTCTGAAAAGTGGAGGCGGGCCAGATCCGGCCCGCGGGCCGCAGTTTGGGGACCCTTGATTTAGATGACATCCTTGATAAAAAATGAACCATCAAGGTTAAAGATGCAGACAGGTATTTATACTGCAGCTTCAGATTCGGTTTCAATGGCTTAATGCTGCACTGGAAATATGATGGGTAGAACGAATGTTACTGACCTGTCCTTTTCTGTATTTCACAGACTACAACAAACCCATAAATAAAAGCAGTAGTACACAACAAAGACTATTTTCCAACCAAATGTCTTATCCAGGGACGAGATGCATCAGAGGGAAGAAACCAAGCCAGCGGAAACAATGTGATGCTCTGGCCATAATGTGCTCTGACACACCTATCTAACCACTGTGACAGATCACACTCACCCCCCACCTTCCTGGCAGCAGCATTTCCTGATGGCGGTGGCCCCTTTTAGCCGGATAATGCACCCTGCCACGCTGCAAAAATAGTTCAACAATTGATTGAAAACCATGACAAATAAGTTCAAATTGGTGTCCACGCGTTACGGCCGCCGGGGAGATTGCAGGTCGGAATCACAAGTCTGATGCAAGAAAACATACGGGTAGAAAAAGGACAGTGAAGGCACTTGAACATGCACAATATTTGTGTAGAGTACTTAACATCTGAAGAATATAAATGAGGTGAATCTAACAAACTCCTCTTTGAAAGGGATTTTATAACATAAAAAAGAGAAAAAGACAGAATTTAATCTTAATTAAAAGTGGGCTTTCTTTTTCTTTTGTGCCATACTTCAAAAATTACAATTACCTTGGCCCCGAAGTGTAAAGAAATTTCCAGAAAACAAATGAAATGTTAGAAAAATGCCATTCTGAGAAAAGCACTGATTAAATGAAGACTTTTGTCCATCATTTCACCTGAAACTTATGCGCCATGAAGCGATACTGGATATCTTCTTCCAGTCAGCGGTGTCCTATAGTACATACCTTTCCACTTATTTTGTATTTTTAAAAAGCGGTCGAGCCGTCAAATTTGTTTCTGCCGCCTCTCTTTTTTGTGACGGCTGTAAAATGTACTGTTCAAGGCCTTGAGTTGTTCTGGAATTCATTTGTTGCTACATCATGGAAAACATGGATGATGTTGAGCGAGTAGCTTGAGTTTATATGTTTTGGAGAGCTCTACGGAGGTGCCGGCGAGCACATTGCTGTGTTTGTTTTCACCAGATCTTTCAGAGTCTCTCCGGCTGCTATCGCATTCACTTGTGCAGGAAATAAAAATAAAACTGGGGGATCTTTTCATCATTGTCTGGATGAAAATAAGAGAAAAACATCATCATACAACGGCCCTTGCAGCGGCTCTCCAGGCTCTGCCTGAACCTGGGAAGCAAGACTCATTAGCTTGCTAAGCTATCCAGCGGGTGGCTAGCGTAGCCATCCATCCAGCTCAATGAGCTCTGGCGATCTCTCCAGGGTATATCCCACCTGGAACTGTTTCCGGGAACCCTGCTACCCCCGTGGGTTAAGAAAATGAATGGAAGTTCATGATGAAAATCCTCGCACCGAGCGGCCATCTTGAATGTGTATTTCTACCCTTTGATCTAGTCACTGAAAACGTCACGTGCCCAAAGCTGAGTCCCTGATTGTGAACGAATTCCTCACTAACCCCTAACTACTAAAAAACTATACCTGGATTTTAAAGGCAATTCGGACACAAAGCTCACTGCTTTTGTTTTGTTTTTCTGAACACCAGATATGACGTCACCGACTTCACGAAGTAAAACAAATGCTGACATTTCACAAGATTTATTTATGACTCCACTGTGTTCTGACGGTAAAAATGTGGATGGTTTATTCAAATATTACATTTAAACACATTTTTTTTGTTTGAAATTGTTCAACCGCAAGGCATTGTGGTCTATATTCGCTAATCTAGTGAGCATCGATGTATGCTAGTTTTTTGGCAAAGACTTCTGGGAAATGTGTGCACTCGATTTTGGAAATTACTTTTTTTCCATCAGTTCCCTTTTACTTTTTTTGTTACTGGTTTTCTTTTTTTTCTGAAAAGTAATGCAATTTTTTAAATATTTGCTTTGATTCTGTAATTGTGATCCTTGAAATGTTTCTGCGTGGAGTCATTTGTTGACGTGATTTGTACTTCAGGGCCACCGTAGACACCATCTCAGCCCTGCTGGATGACTCATGTCTGTATCTGTCCTCCTGAATCTTAAGCCCCTTCAGTTTCTGTGATAATCGACACTTTTATCTGCAGCAGGTTTGTCTGGAACCAAACCTATAAACAATGTAATCGGCTGACTTTGACCCCAGAATCAAATACAGTTTGATCAAGACGTTTTCCAACTAATCCTGTTAGTTTGTGTTTTGATTAGAGACGTTGGGGGCAGTGGAATGTGGTTTGTTCTTGTAATTTAGTGAGATTACACACACACAGCATGGGAGTTGGGCAGAAGAACCCAGATGAATCCATGCACATCCATTCAAGACAAACTGGACCGCACAGAGAGTCATTACACATCTTTGGAGACGGCAGCTACCTGTGTGACTGCCACAGAGAAGCATCGTCTTTCTCTATTTCCTTCTGCTTTTGTTATGTCTGTTCAATTGTGTTTGTTTTTCTATCATCAAACAGCTAATTTTAGGGTCCAGAAAGAAAAGAAATGACGCAGTGACAGCTGGTGATCAAAAAGAAAATAATCTGTACTTTGGGCTGATTCATGTTTCATTTTAAGATGTGTAAAATTGATTTAATTGTATTTTTGTAATTACATTCATTCTGAATTTGTATGGAAACAAACAAATGATTCCTATTCAACAGATTGTTTGTTATTAGGGACAGATTTATAAGCACCTCGCCTAAAATCTACTTGAACTGCACAAAAGAAAAGAGAAGCTAAAGTGTGATGTTGGAGAGAAAAACAAAGAAAATGTCAAATTGTGTCTGATTTCAACTTCAATTACTGTTAGTGTTTCTATCGCAGCCAATAACTCCTCCAAAAACATCGACATTTCCATTCTGGATATGAGAAAACGTTGAAAATATTTGCTTCTCAGAAGAATTTTGTTGCAAACTGGTGTAATAATTGTCTAAATTTAAATTCTACCTACGTAAATGTAGTGTCCTCATCGTATATCTGACTCGCTCAGGGTTGCAAGAAGATTAAACCGTTTTTATATGGGTGTAAAAACTTAAAACAGGGTTGTCCAAAGTCCGGCCCGTGGGCCAAATGCGGCCTGTACTCAAATTTCAACGGCCCGAAAGCTTCTTTGATAAAATTAGGGGTGTCAAATTATTACATCAATCAGAATTAATTAATTTCAGATATTTTATCGTGTTTTTTTCTTTTTTTTTTTACATCACGTTTTTGTGTCGGGTGATTACTTCCATGTTAATGCACACCTGGAAGAGCATTATCCCGCTCATACCACGGTAATTTATGAATAATATAAATGTTGGATACATTTTTACAACTTTAATCCCGTTATGTTTTAGATTTTAAATTTTTTTTTTTTTTTTTTACCAAAACAGACTATTTAAAATGTGGTGTCATGGTAACAGCTTCTACTGCACTCAGATCGCTCCTCAACGAGAAACTTAATGAGGAGTTTAAGAAGCATCATTTCAGAGGTAAAGTTAATTTCTTAGAGCTTGTTTTGTCCAGATGAAGCAAAGGTTTATCTAAGAATACATCTAAATAGTTCAATTCCTCTACAATGTTTAATCTCCTCCTTCTTAGATTTTCTTCTTTATTTCCTTTCTGCCTCGTTAAAATGACCCAAATAAGTTAAAAGAAACTATAAAATTCCTCATGTCTTGCTCTTGAGGTAAACTGTGGAATATTGTACGTCAACATTTCATTTATGTTTGTGTTCAATATATTTTTGAATGCTCAGAAAAGTCTCTCTACTGTTTTTAATTTGGTAAATTGGAGCATTCTGGATCTCATTTCATATTATCTTTTTGTTAATTTTTCAAGATTGAAAAACAATTACCTCTCAGTGGTGTCAAATTACTTTATAATAAAAAGGGTCATAAAGTCACCTTTTTACTTGAAATGTGATTTTTTACTGCACCATTATGTAACAAATTTCAATAAAATACCTCAAAATGAGGCTTTTAAAAGCAATGATTAGGTAAAAAGCATTGCAATTAAAAATATAATAATTATGCAGCCAAAAAGACTTATTCTGCAGCTGTTAATTCATCACAATTAAAATTTTCTACGCAGTTCTGAGTTCTCTCCTTATTGAAATGTCGGTAATTAGTGAATCGCGATTATTGCGATCATTTTACAGCCCCAGATAAAATCAATAGTATGTATCCTCCAGCACTTCCTAACATCTTTGTAAACACTTTCTTGATTGTGGTTTGCAAAATTACATTGTAAACCTATGGCAACACTGTTGTGTGACACTTTCTAACTCAACTGGAAATAAATAAAATAAAAAAAAGGAAAGTCAACAGCAAGAGTCACCCCTTCCAGGACAAGATGAAATTGAAACGTTTCCTTTCTACAAAAACACGACTTTGTGTGTTAATATGCCAAAAGACGGTAATATTTTTTAACACAAAATGATTGCACCTCGTGAATAAAATAAAATATTTTGTTGGGTATTATCCCACTTATACTGTTGTCACTTAAAAGATAAATATTAAATCGGCTTTATAGTACTTTAATTTTTTTATATTTTTGGTTTAGATCAATTTTTCACAAAATACAGACCATTTGATCTGTTGTCACGGTAACATGACAACGCATCGCTGAGCCTCGACTGCAGCAGCAAAGGAAAGAGATATAAATGCTGATGGTCATGAAAGGTTAAATAAAGCATCAGTTCAGATATAAAGTTCACCTCTTACTGCTTGTTTTTGCCAACAAGATGAAGAAAAGTTTATTTATTTATTTATTTATTAGCCCTGCAGGTTTGTTTCTTATGGCTGTACGTCAGGATAAAGGTTTTGTTGAGTAATTCTGCAGACACAAAAGTCTTTAGAGTTCAGATTATCTCACTGTTGATGTGGTTTGTTCACGCATTTTACACTTTTGGGTTAACACTTACTAAATATGAACATTTCAGAAAATAAAAATAGAGGAAAAATTTCTCTCTGGTCTGTTTTTGTTCAAAAGCCGGATATAGTCAGAAAAATGTACCTAGTAAAACATTGTGATTAATTGCAACACAAATGTGCGATTAATCTGATTAATTTGTGTAATCAATTGACAGTACTAATTAAAAATAAACATTCCAAATGTACAGTTTTGTGTGATTTCATAGTGTGATTATTCAGTGGTCAGCAAAAACTAACTAAAAAAGCGATTAATCGCGATTATTAATTATTTTAACTTTTTTTTTTTTTAAAGACCTGTTTAGGTTTATTTGTAATCTGTGAAAAACATAAAATCTTGGCATTGAAATAATATGTTAACACTTTTATTGTGACCTGAACTCAATATAATGGTTACATTTGCATTTAATGCTATAAAAATAGTTCAAATAATGTCAGATTGAATGGCTGGCTCCCTACCAAATGTGGCCCTTTTTACAAAAAGTTTGGACACCCCTGACTTTAAAAACATGTGAATCACATGCAGAACATGTGTATGATCCAGTCAAAGAGAATGTTCAGATCTGCTCTAAAATCCTCGGTTCTAGGCCCCATGATCCAATGCAGACGTCTTCATTAAATCATCCTCTGCAGTGACCAGAAGATCCTGGTGTCCACAGAGAGACAGAAACACATCCGTCCAACGACACGTGAATCATGAGGGTTTATTCTGCAGACTCACACAGACGTTTACTTTGGCTCTCCTCCAGACCTGTTGAGCTCTCATTACAGCATTTCCATTTCTGACATCATCAGCAGAAACCGCCCTCTTTTACAACCATGACAACCCGAGCCAATTTAAATCATATCCAGTTTGTGTGTCATTAAAAAAAGGACACGAAACTGTAAGAAAGGGAAAAGAAATCTGCCAGGGAACTGACAGAAAATTCATGAAAAATGTAATTACAGTTCATTTGAGATTAGATGGCTTATAGACCCAGATCCTACATATCTCAGAAAAAAAAATAATTCAATCGCTACAGGAAGAGAAGGGTACAGGCTTTTAAAGGAATAAGGCCATGCACTTGAAAATGTATTCAATCATTAGATATGAGGTCATGTGTGAATTACCAGGTTTTAAATGATAATATTTTAATGAGGTCAGGATGCAAAAACTCATATGTGATTATTATAAGGGCCGTATAATGAAATCACGTGAAGCTAAACACCGAGGAGAAAAACTATTGGTCAAAGAAACACGAAAATTAAAATAGTTTCTGGTTTAACAAGCAGATGAGATATGATTGATTCAATTAGATTGCAGAAATAATACAAACATGACACATGGAAAATAGAGTATTGGTTCCACCAACAAAAAGTAATTTGTATCACAAGATTGAAGTTAAAGTGCTCAAGCGATCCAACAAGTTAGTGCTGCCACAAACGATTCTTTTAATAGTCGACTAATCATCAATTATTTTTTCCGATTAGGCGACTAATCGGTTCGTGCGCAAACTGGATGTAAAGTACAGACCTTAACCATCATTAGCTTTAAACTAACTAAAAACTATATATATAGCATTACCTGTGAAAATGTTGTGAATGCTGTAAGCTGAATTTGGCCGCTGAAGATGATAGCGAGCTAAAATATTAGTTGAATGCGAAATTAGCCTAAAAAAAAACAGAAAAAAAAAACAAAAAAAAGCCAAAGTGGGTAGCTAGGATCTTGCTCAAATATTAGCTAAACTCCAAAATAGCCTAACTCATTTAGTGTAATTTTTTTTAAAAAAGAGCTTTATCAAATGTCGGTGCAGTGGATAGTGTGGCTGCTCTCCATTAAAAATGTTGGGGGTTCGAAACCCAGTTAGGCAGAAGTGTTATTATTCTAGCTTTGGACAAATGAAATAAAGAAATACTTATTTCAACATATTCCAGGTTACTGCGGTACTTCTCTTTTGTCGGGCCGTGGTATTTGTGTGTATATCTCATCATGACGTAGCATTAGCATTTAGCAGTTGTTGCTTGAAAAAAAAAACTTTTAAACTTTTGAGCTTCTCCTTAAAAGAAATGTCACCGTTATTTTCATGTTTCACGTAGTAAACTCTGCAAATGTGTGACAACGCATAATAAATAAAAGTCTGATTGGCTTGTAGAATTTAACATATGATTTCATAATTATTGTAACATTATAATAATATAATGTATTATTATAAAGTTTGCATTCAACATTAATACAAAACATTGTAGAGTTGGAATTTGGACTTGACTCATAATCATTAAAAATTATAAAATATGTCTATGTTTTGTTAAATTTAGTGTATTTAACTCCAGTTTTAAATCTGTTTCCAGCATTTTGGATTCTTAAAAATCCATTTATGACAAAACCTTAAAGTGAAACGCTACAGGACAGAATGTGAAATGTGAAAACTGAAACAGAAGGAGCTTTGAACAAGAGAATTATTTGTCCCCCCAAATAGATCAACATAATTAGCTTCTCTAAATAATAAAAGAAAACTCCAAAAGAGAGTAGCCTGAACTCAAAATCTTTTCTGAATGAGCATCTTATTTTTGCCTGTAATGCACCTTAACTCCACAGCGCCACCTGCAGGAGGTCAGTCCTCAGACATGGAGCTCATTCATGCTGAAGTAGAATTATTGGGATTTCATTCGTTTGAAATAAAATTTTCATTTTCAACTGGATTCTTCTTTTATTTCCCCTCTGGATGTTTGTTTTTGTGAAAAATACATCAAACCTCTTAATAGGAGTAATAATTCTGACGAGCGGCTCTGCCGTTCTCAATCCGGTCGTGCACGTTGACTTGAAGTAGTCGTTGGTCACTTCCACGTACCGACGGTTGAAGATTTCCTCTCAGTCCTCGTCGAGTTTCACCCAGAGATCCAAAGCAGATGTTGGTGGCACCAGAGAAATTCCCCGTCTGGATGATGCTGACCTAAAGGCGGAGTTAAGATTTCATTAGCCTGAGGTTGTTAGTAGTGCTGCCACAAACGATTTAACAGTCGACTAATGACTGAATATTTTTTCCAATTAGTTGACTAATAAGGTCATCCATAAGGTGGATGTAAAACAAATCTTAACCAACATTAGCTTTAAACTAACTAAAAACTAGATATATTCACGCTAGCCTTATATGTGATACTGCTAGTGTGAAAGCTGTAAGCTGAATTTACCGCTGAAGATGCCAAATTAGCCAAAAAAAAGGCTTTGTTAGCCAAAACAGCTAGCATGTAGCTGAATTATTAGCTAAACTCCAAATTAGCCTGAAAAAATGGAAAAAATCCTAAATTGGCCTA
>NC_050526.1:18388372-18388469 GCF_002922805.2 Oryzias melastigma
AGCTGGTGCAAAATGCAGCGGCCAGATTTATATGTGGTGTTAAGAAGTCTGATCACATAACCCCTGTTCTGGTCTCTTTGAACTGGCTCCCCGTGCA
>NC_050526.1:18388958-18407110 GCF_002922805.2 Oryzias melastigma
CTTCTGCTGTTTTTCTTGCTAAACACAAAATAAATAGACTTAAAACTAGACTTAAATGCAGTAACCAGGTCCTGCTTCTTCCAGTTAAAACGTTTATCCAGGATCAAGTCCTTCATATCCAAACCAAACCTAGAAATAGTGACCCACGCTTTTGTGTTCTCCAGGCTGAAGTACTATTACCGGGTTACCCAAGGCCTCACTACCCAGATTACAGCTGGTGCAAAATGCAGCGGCCAGATTTATATGTGGTGTTAAGAAGTCTGATCACATAACCCCTGTCCTGGTCTCTTTGAACTGGCTGCCCGTCCAATATCTGATTATTATGAAAATTCTTATCTTTGCTTTTAAATCACAGGCAGGTACGGCACCGTCTTACCTTTGCGATCTAATTTTAAAACATTCACCAGTGTTTGTTACTGGTTCCGAGAACCAAATTTAAGTTCAGAGGAGATCGTGACTTTTCTGTGCTGGCTCCTAAGCTGTGGAACCAGCTGCCACTGAATATTAGAGAGGTCACACTTTTGGAGAGTTTTAAATCTAAACTGTTCCTCCACTATCGCGCTATAGTATCTGCCTAGCTGCTTTTTTATCATGCAAATTTTAATTTCTTTTTAAGTAGGATTTTATGTATGTATTTATTTATTTATTTTAAAATTGTTTTTAGGATTGTTATGAATTGTATTTTCTTGTCAGAAACCCACCTCTGAGTTGTGGGCGGGGCTGTTTTATGGAGTAAGCCAGCACTTATTTCCCATCATCTCTTTGTTTACACTCTCTCCTGCTAGCTCACAGCCCCTCATAACCTCAAGCTAACATTAGCGGTGCAACCAAAATGCTAGCAATATGGTAGCTATCCAGCTGTACAGTTTGGAGCCAGATGCTAGCTCAGACGAGGAGCTCCTGGCTTGTTGTTGTAGGTCCTACGTCACATCTACAATCTTTTTCCTGGCTTTTTTAGTCTGATCCTAATTTAAAAACAATTTTCAGAAAAATAAATTCTCAAACGTGCTATTTTAAGTTGCTCTTAAACATTTCATTTGTGTTATTTTTTGCATAAAAATGAGTTTTAACCAGAACAACTGCATGAAGCTAAATGCTTCTCTCTCCAGGTTTTACTTTTCTTTAGAATTGGAAAAACTGATAGAAACCTTTAAAAAACTAGATTAGTTGGTTGATTATTTATTTATTTATTTACTTTCTTCTAAAAACAGGGGCCCGTTCCAAAAAGCAGGTTCAACAAATTTAGAGTTCAAACATGAACTTAGAGTCACTGGACTCAAAATTCTCAAACTCAGGGTTTTCAGTTCCAGAACAGCTGAAGATGTTTGATTCAATCAACTTGAAGTTGTCAGAACCAGAACCAGGTGTGAGCGTCGCGACCATAAAAAGCCCTGATCAATGGAGCAAAGACAGCACGATTCACCATGGCAACGGGAACAAACACCTGAGTTTACTACTTCCGGCGACGGAAATTGATAAGTTCCTTCAAGCATATGCCGACTATGAGCGCATTTTCTGCAAGAAAAGCAACACAGCTGCAGCGGTAGAACAGAGAGAAAATATCTGCAGTTATTTGAATCATTTCTAATAATGAATAAATAATGTCAGGAAGATTATTTTGTCTCTTGTTGAGTAAGGAATGGTTTTTGATCTGTTACTAATTTAACCAGTAATCTTCGTGATCGCATGAATGACCAGTTTTGGTAACCCCCCCACCTTATGCTCCCTCGACTGCTGTGGGGTCTCCAAGTGACTCAATAAGTGCAGTAAAGGCAGTCATGAAATAGGTCAAAGGGAGATGGATACGCATGGAATCAGTTGTGAGTCTTTGAAGAGTGAAGGCTGAAACGAGGTGTGGAACAAATTTCAGCCAGTTAGAGTCGGACTGAAACTTCTGAGTGTTGAATCCAAAGCAAACACCGGTCTGGTTCTTCAGACTCTCAAGGAAAACTTGTTTGTTTTTCTCATTTTAAGAAAAGGGAAATATATAAGAGGAAAAAGTGTAGAATATTGTTTTGCGGCACTTAGCACTGTCCATGTCTCCAAAACAAAAGGATAATAACACTTTTCTTCAGATGACATCATCTTTGCTCGTCTTTGAGCAATAAGAACTTACATTTAAACTTTTATTCTGAAAAACAAACCAGTATGTTTTCTTAACCCTACTTATTTACAAGTATTTAACCCTTCTTGCCAAATTTTACTAATTCACAACAAAACAAAACATTTTTTGATGGAAAGTCAGACATAAAGGAGTTAATAAACAAAAATATCTAGAGTTTTTTTTTTTGGCTGAAAACTCTTTGAAACGGTGACTCGAAAAGCAATGTACTTTTTTACAAAACAAACAATTTTTTGTTTTGTAAAAAAGTTTAAATGTATTACAAGGTTCTACTCACACTTTATAATTTTAAAACAACATGATTTGATTCCTCTCAACGTTTGAGACATTTTACCAGATTCATGGACAAGTCCACGATTAGTTTAGATTTATAAAAAATGGAGTTACAGGTTTATTTATTGTTTGGCAAATCCTTTTCTTCATATAAACATGAAATTGCTCAACTTTTCAATTATTTCCCATCCAATTGGTCTGTTGCACTGGCTGATCTTCGCGTTCCAGATTAAGAAGTAGTGACTTCCATCTTTCAACATTTAGTGTTTTTTTATAATAAATGTGAACACTTCCATTGATGAAATACGTCCAGCAGCTCTATTGCTCCGTTGTTGCCATGGCAGCAGACACATGAAATTATTTTATGAAACTACATCCAAGATTTTGAAAAAAATTAAAAAGTGTATGCAGGGTAAGAAAAACAAAAAGTAGTGAATAGTAAATGTGAAATATCTACTAGAAAGAAAGAAAGAAAAAAATAACAGCTTCACAGAAGATCAGGATAAAGAAAAACAAAAAAAAAATGTAAATTTCGTAATTTATCTCGACTTATGAAACAAAGAAAAAGCAAACATTAAACAGTTAATAATGCTGGAATCTTACCTCTAGTTCAGGGGTCTCCAACCTGTGGCTCATTTATCTCTTTCTCATTGGCCAAACATACCTAAGAAAACAAATAAATAAAGCTCACAAACTAAGACTACCCCAAACTAAAATAGCAAAACTCAGCCATGTAAGACTGCTAAGGACAAAAAAATGTTAGTTTTGGTTACGTTTACTTTTGTTCATGCCAAAAAATATTCACAATTCATATTTAATATTAAAAAAAGAAGGATCCCTGCTCTAGTTTAAAATAAAAATTACCTCCTCACACAGAAAAAAGGCAATAAATATCAAAATAGTCTTCAAAATAGATACAAATAAGATCAATTTTGGTGCAAGCCAACACTTATCAGTATGGGAGTTAAAAGGAGACCAGCTTCCTGTATTTGTAAAATTGAATCTTCTAAAACTTTAAAGCTGGCCTCTAACTTACAACCCTAAAGTTTCAGGAATGACTTTATATATTCTTTTCTGATAGACAGCATCAAGTATCAATGCTGAACTGAGGTGTCGGGTGCAACAAATCCCTGTACACACATTCACAAAGCGACAGACTCTGGATTTTTGTAGCCATCAACTCTGTTTTTGTGAATAAAAACACAATATGTCCTGAATATTTACATTTAGATTTATTCCAGATTGTGTGAAGAGAAAAGCATGGCAGGACTTTGTAAAAATACTGAATATGGGAAACGTCAAACAATTCAGTCAGCCTGTGCCTGTTTACATGAATGACTAGACCTCCTGAGCTGAAAAATAATTTTAAAAATTTAAATCATAGCTTTCCTGTAAACTCACAGTGATAGCTAGCATTTTTATTCATTTTTCCACTTCCTTATGTTCTATATTTGTCACGTATCTTCAATTAACAGTGAGCCAGCCAACCTGATGCTCACTTTAGACCACCTCCAGCCCACCAGTCCAATCTGAATCTCAGCTGTACCAGCGTCACTACCTTCCACATTCTCGCTCTTAAGCTCCAGCTTACCCGGCGACTCCCAGCCGCCACATCACGCTCTATTTTCTCCAAGAAGCAGAGCCGCTGCATCACTCGGAGCTGCTGATTCAAAGCTCGGCCGGCCATTAGAGCCCTCTGACTCCACCCCCCCCCCGATACCTACATTTTAGCAATAAACCTTCCAACCTCGCTGAGTTTGTGTGTCGAGTTATTTTGGAATCTGTCATCGGGCCAGACGGCAGTCAGAGATTTGCACGAATTAAACAAACAGAAGGAAAAAGAGGAAAAAAAGATAAACCAAAGGTAACTCTCCGGGTTGGACTTTCAGACCACATTCACCTTTTAATGCAAGCAAAGACACCGTTATTTCTACAGCAGGGGGTCAAACTCAATCAAAGGGGGCCAAAATCCAGAACACACCTGAGGTCGAGGACCAAACAGGATAAACATTTATTGAACACTCTAAAACTACATTTTTAAAACTTTTAAACCATAACTTTAATTATGAACTAGATATATAGCATTACCTGTGATAATGTTAGTGTGAATGATGATTTTATCCGCTGAAGATGCTGAAATCGATAGCTGAAAACGCGGATATTGATAGCTGAAAACATTAAAGCTGATAGCCAGATAAAATATTAGTTAAATGCCAAATTAGCCTAAAAAAATAACTGGGAAAAGCTTAAATTAGTCAAACAGCTAGCTTGTAAATATTAGCCTAATTCCAAAACCAAAAAAAGTTAAAAAGAAAAGCCTAAATTAGCCAAAACAGCTAGCATGAAGCTGAAATATTTGCTTAACTCCAAAATAACCTTAAATAAATGTTAAGAAATGTCAAAATAGTCCAAAATGCTATCAGAATGTCAATTTTTAAAACTAAAACTGTAACTTTTTGACATAATTTTGAAAAATAAAAAGCATAAATATTATTCAAGAATAAATCAACTTAAACCTTAAATAACTTTCTATATTTTATTATCCATAAAAATATATTTTGTCAAAATCATACAAGTTAGAAATGAGCTCAAGATAACATCGGATCATTAATAACAATAAAATAAAATGATCTGGAGGGCCGGATCCGGCCCCCGGGCCTTGACTTTGACACATGTGCTCTACACTATCTGTCATTACACAGAGGCTATCTAAAGTTCTCTACAGAGATTTCCCTGCAGTATCTTCTCATAACGTGCTGCATTTATCTCGCCATCGATTTGTGATCAAGTTTCTTGAGCTTTGACGCTCACACATCCCCAAACCATCAGCGATCCACCTCCGTGTTTCACAATAGGACTAGTGTTGTTTTCATTATGTTGACTCCTCTCCAAATGTTCATGGTCGAGGCCAAAAAGTTCAGTCTTGGTTTCATCACTCCAAATGACTTTTGTCCAGAAGTTTGGAGGCGTGTCTCTGGGCTGTTTGGTGCATCGTAAACAAACTATTTTGTGGTATTTACACAAAAAACGTCTTTCTTCTGACAACTTGACCATTAAGCCCATTTTTCTATTTTTACATCTTAAAATATCCACAGTTTTTCAGAGAGTTCTGGATCACGGATGAAGTTACCGGATTTTTCTTTACACCCCTAACGATTTTCCTGCCAGTCGTGGCAGAAATGTTCCTGACGGTGGTTTGGTTTCAACAGAATCCCTCATATGTCTTCATCAAAGTTGGACCACTGCTGACTGACATTCCCAGGTCCTTGGATATCTTCTTACCTTTTCCCATAGATCTTTTGACAGCTCTTTAGCTTTCAGGATCCAGAAGTGTCAGTGCAGCACTGGATGAAGGAAGCAAGGGTCTGTTGGGGGACAGTAGATCATATCTTCTACATCTGAATCATCCATCCATTTTCAGAGCATCCTGAATCCCTTTCGGGGTCATGGGGCTGCTGGAGGAACATCTACTGTTGGGAAAAGATGGCCGACACCCAAACAAGTCGCCAGTCTGTTGCGAGGCCACATACTCTCACATGCTTAAGGGAAATTTGGGGTCACCAATTCTACGATGATGCACATTTTTGGGCGCTAACCACTGCACCACCATGCAGCCCCATACGAATATACCTTAAGATAAACTGTACAAGTGTATCTTAGACAATGATTACAATTCTGAGACGAGCTTAGTTTAGTTTAGTTTTTTTTTAGTACATTTTCTCTCAAGGACAAGGGTTGATTGAATCACAATGTTCATGCTTATGGAAGCAGTGCAGATGTTTAGTCCCATGTTTGATCATGATTAATACAAAAAATATGTCTGGATTTCCAATGTCCACTCCAGCTATCTGAAATGTTTTGTGCTTTTAGTTGCAAAATCAATCATTCAAATATTTGAAGAGATTACTTTAAAAACATTTACTGTTTACTATTGGGTTTCAGTGGGCTGTGACTGTGGAGGACAAACTGCAAATACCATCGGCATGAGAGTTTTAAATACTTTATAATACTTTCAACATTTGTTTTCTCTCTGGAATTTTGCACATCCAGATAAATAACACCACAACATGTTCAGATCGCACAATTAAGTGAAATTCCTTTTGAAGTTTTGACTTTATAATTTGTGAGTCAAAAAGAAAAAGTGAGATTTTGATTAAGTTTTATTTCTATTTTCATATAAGTTTGCTTGAAAAAACATGAAACAATTTGCACATTTTTTTGAAATTCCGTTTCTTCATTGATGCAGTCAGACACAACACTAAAACTTGTATTTTTAATAATTTGCACTGTTAGTGTTGACCTCAGGGTTAGTAACTGCCAAACCTTAAATACTGTGGAGATAAGACTCTTCAAAATAATTTAATTAAGTGCTTTTATTTGGCAACACTTGACTGTTTCTTAGTATCTTTAACTCACATCTTAGCAGTATTGATTTAATTCATCAGGGTCTGCTCTTCACTATCTTTCTGTTCTTTAATTATAGCACGTCTATCTGAGGGTTCTTTAATTATGTCTCATGTATTCTTTCAAAATGAAAATGTCTTCTAACTTGTTTATTCCACACAGAGACATTTAATCTGATTTTTTTTTCACCTACAACCAATTAAAGTGGTCTTCTCTTGCCTTTTGCCAGATACATTTAATTTTATTTTCTCTCCCTTATAGATAAATTTAGCAATGGGTTTGGGTAAAGTACTATTGACGTCTGAGAAAACATTCATTTGCGTTTGGAATCAGAGGATATTGAAATGACTCTGACAGCTTGAACTAACGTGTGAGTTCACTAAACAACCATTTAAATCTGTTCATTGTGCTGCTGTGAATGTAAAAGAATACCCCCCAGTGAAAGGCCTTCACTCTACATGTCTCTGCATACGGTTTACACATAAATGACTTGCACAGTGCATGTGAAAACAAATCCATTAGATCCATTCAACTTGATTTATCAGTTCACGTATTGGAATGTCAAGGAAAATGTGACCCAATTGCATTCATGAACAGAATTCATTCATGAGATTAGAAAGTGTCTCAATTTTTTTTTTGTTGGTTTTGACCTTTAAAATGGTTCTGGAGTATCAATAGACTGAAATAAACCATATAAGAAGAAAGGCCCGGTGAAGTAAAATGTGATGATGTCATTGATCGGTTACTCTAAATACCCAGTTTAGAGTAACCAATCAACCAACGTGCATTTGGACTGTGGGATGAAGCAAACCCACACATGCAACCAACACACAGAAACCTGAGATCTCAACCAGAGTCCTGGCATAAAATGAGATTGTAAACCATTACACCACAGTGCAACCGTTAGTGGAAAAATCAAATAAAGTCTTGTAGTAAAATAAAGACGGTCCCTGAAGGAATTTGCATTGTTGTGATCACACCAATTCACACAAATTCCCAACTATCACACTTTTTTCTCTAAAAAAATCTGGTGTTAAAGTTCTTTAACACATTTTATGCTATCAGTCTTGAAGGACATGTTTTTGATGCCACAGATAGTCAATTTTAGGGATGCTTGAAAATATTGATTCAGTGAAATATCGTGATACTCTGTTAGGTGATACTTGTGTCGATTTACTGCCAAGGTGATATTTAATAAGGTAGTTCGGTCTTTTCTTTTCCACTTAAGTATTACTGAAATTCTGAATTTCTTTCAGAAATGTCTGAAATTTGGGGGTATTTAGAGTAACCAGTCAATTAGCACAGAGAGATATAGTATGTCCTTTCCATCAAACTCATTTTGACAGGTGACCTTTGACCAAATTGATATCAAATTGTTACGTCATCACATTGGAATGTGTAGGTCAAAGGTCACCTGTCAAAATGAGTTTGATGGAAAGGACATACTATATCTCTCTTAGCACCATGAATTGTTTTGGGTAAAAGAAACTTGTTTATGAGATACAGTTGCAGTGCTTAAAATTCTGATCATTAAGTAACATGTATTTTACAGTTTTACTTTTGTGAAAAATGTATTAATATTCAGAAAATTCTCGAGTCATAATTAAAAAAAATGATGAAATATTGTCAGTTACTGTTTGGGTATCACAATACCTGTATCACAATCCGTTTATTGTGATGCAGGTATTGTAATACCTGTATCACAATACATGTATTACCATGTTTTTCATTAAAATAATATTTAATTGTTGAATTGCAAGACCTGGTCTGTTATTAGCATTTATATTAAATTGAATGCCTTTTAAAAAAGTATACAGCATTGTATAAGTGTCAGAATAGCAGTTGTGAAAGCTCGTTTTTACAGACTGCGAGAACAGATCGTTTCTTCCTCTTTTTCACTTTGACATCTGCCAGATGGTGAGTCCATGTCTGTGCTGGAGACTCGGATTTGGCATCTGTTTGCCTTCAGAACAAGCCGTGCTGTTCAGCAGTTCACAGCTTCGTGTTTTCTACTGCAACACATAAGAATTGATCTGTGCTGATCATTAGACCTCCCAGTCGAGAGCATTTGACGTATCACTCACAGCCTATCACTGGATTTATCACGTCCACGTCATGTTGTTTGTCCAGTTTAGTGACAAAAATGTTCAAAATTCTACTTTTGTTATGTTGTCTTATAAAACAAGACAATATGAACCGAAGTACAGCATAAAACTTAAAGTACTTGTGCCAAAAAAAAGTTGTAAATGAAGATTGATCGCCAGCCTGTTCTTGACACAAACACTAAGACTTTAAGAGTCAAAACTGTTGATGGATGTTTCATTTCCTCTGAGATTACAGCCTGACAGCACTGTGTCAAATGATTCTGGTTTCTTGAGATACTGAACGTGAAAGGATGCCGTTCCAAGTATGCTGATGTAAAAATGTAAATGATTTGCTCTTTGCACTCCATATAAATGAGCCTGGCGTTCTGCTGAGGGAAGGCTGGTCTGCATGCAGACAGCTGGACTGTTAAACGTTCATTCTTTCCTCTACAAACGTTTGAAGGAACGATTAAAAAAAGCCATAAACTTCACTTACAGAGTCGTACTTTACCGCTCCTTTGAATGGCGTTTAAGGTACAACATAAAGGATTCCACACTGACAGAGGAACTATACGCACCAAGCGAATAGAAAAATGAAACTAAAAAGCATGTCGTGTTAGATAAATGTTAATTATTTATGGCTGTCATGACTTGAATGAAAGCTCTGCGGTAATGAATGCTTCCTCTGGTTCACATAAACTTACTTGAATGGAGCAGACAGTAATTTGTCCACATTGTCCAGTTAATTACTGGCTGAATAATAACATGCGGTTGCATGATGTCAGAACACCGCCTGCTTTACTTGAAGCCACATGAGTTAATATGGAAATCAGCACAATGACCCATGTTTGTAATTCAGTCATTTGGCAAGAAGACTCATCCTTGCATTAGTAACAAGAAATTCAAGAGTGTAAAACCCTAGACTTTAAATCAATCATTTAAACTAGATGTTTATTTATTTTTCATTACTGAAGTAGTTTTCAATACAGAAAACCCCATGGAAAATGCAAGTTTGTTTTATTTTTAAGCAGTTTTGACAAGTGTCGTCCGGAGGCAGCAGATGTGTTTTTACACGCTGTGAGTTGGCTGTATATGGAGAGAAAATAGACTCACAATGTAATTCTTTATTTGTAACTTATACAATGTTTTTTGTGCTTAAGTACAAAGATTGTGAATTTATTTTTATATTAATTACTGGACATATATGTTTAAGAAAGTGGGAAAATGTCAAGTTCCACCAGATATAATTCACAATCTGAGGTTAAAGCAGCTGAAAAGAAAACTGATGACTCAACATTTTAGCAGCATTTAAACATCCTTTACATCTGAATCTTGGAGACGAGAAAAGAGTCTCACATCAGATGTGTGTGTAATTCTTGAAGATCTGTGCATATACTTACTATTGTAATTTTAAGCTGTGGGTGTGTTTTGAATTTCTAAATTTTGTATTTATGCACAAAATATATTTCTTGAGATACAAATGAAGAATTATGCACACACAAATTGGGGCAACACTATTTTCTTTCCATAGTTATGAAGGTTTTAAGAAAAAGTAAACATTTTACTGTAACTGGACAACTTTCTCTAAAAGTTGAAATCATCAGTATCACATATTGAAGTTGAGCGATGGCGGTCCAGTGACGGGCGGAGATGATGTCATTACAAAATCAGCTGACAGATGGGGAGCCACAGGTGAGTGGCAGCTGGAATCGCCGGCCGGCAGCGGCTCCGACTGGACGATGTGGAAATGTCTCTGGACAGTGACCGTCCATATCAAGTGCTACCGGGGTGCCAGCTGCCCGGCAGCCCGGGGGAATATAAGCGAGCCATCCATCCGTTTTCCAAACCACTTTGTCCCTTTTAGGGTCATAGGGCTGCCTAAGCCGTAAAGAGGGAGCTGAGGTGAGTGGATCAACTTGAAATTAATAGCAATAGCAACACAGCTAAGGACTAGGCAGAACGTAGTCAGGAGACAGGCCAGGGTCAAACATTGGAGCAAGGCAGGAGAAGAAAAAAAAAAAGGCGAGAGTCAAACACAGAGAGGCAAACGTAAGAATGCTCAGAATGAATGTACAGAGTGACAAATCAAGACTTCGCAGGGAGCAGAGTGAGGAGCAGGAATATGTACAGCACTGATGATGACCAACAGCTGGTGGTGACAGGAAAATGGGGAGTGATGCATGATGGGAATTGGAGTACAGGAGAATGACAGATGCAGTTAGAACTCAGATGAGGGCTCCCTCTGGTGGTCGGAGAAGGACATGACTGGCTGGGTCCTGACAGAGCCTAACCCGGCCACTTCTGGGCAGAGACCAGATAGACCCTGGAAAGGTCGCCAGTCTGTCACATTCATTCAACAATTAAAAAAAAAAAGAATCAGGCGATGGCATAAAACCTTGAAGATTTGCGCAAAGGCAGTTGTATTTGTGACTGTAGCATTAGTTAGCAACACAAAGAAAAACTCAGTAAGACACCATTTCACATTCGCATATTCACAATATCACCCAACAAAACATTTTGATAGAGAGGATTTTGAGTGCGCCATTTAGCTAAAAAAAACTTGAGCAGCTGTTTAAAATATTCTAAATTCATTACAAAATATTTGAAGAGATCTATAGACTTTTGATGTTATTGAAGATGAATTTAAAAACCTGTAGGTTTTTAAAAAGAGGTTCAAGAGGCATTTAATCTTATGTGTATATTTATTCTAATAGTTTTAAATAAATATTATTTTATGCATTTAATTGTATTTTATGTCTTTAATTTAAACATCTATTATTTTAGTCACAGCGTTCCCATTGGGGATCTTTAGTGTAAAAATAAAAGTGACCAAAAGTAACACAAATTCACACTAAATCGACAACTAATGAAAAAGGTGATTTTATTCAAATGTGAAGATTTTGAGCAATTACTTACAATGTTTTTTCCCAGTTGGATTTGATGTTGTCTACTCCAGTGAAAGTGGTGTTTTTACCATGTTCTTGTGACATTTTTCTCATGATGGAGGACACATATTGAGAAAATGACGTTTAAAATTGTATTTATGAGTATTTCTTTGCAGGACCGGCGCACTGGAAGCCTGGATTATCTTCCCAGGAAGCACAATGAAGTGGATTTAGTGTGGGTGCCGAAACTATGCAGCCTCAAGGGGGGCAAGTTTGGGTCTCCCTGTGCAGGTCCCTAGCCCGGATAATATATAAAAAAAACCAAAAACAGGGTAGTGTAAAGAAGTGCACCCAGCGTAAAACTGCTACCAAACCACCTGTGCAAATCAGGGAAAGTTGATTTGCTGTGTAAATGTCTCCGGATGTCGGTGGTCCTTATCAGGTGCCACTGGTCAGTCCGGGGATTAAATAAAAAGCATTCATGACCACGCCAAGGATTTTCAAACACATCCACGCCAGCATGAAATCTTGAAGATTCTAAACAACCCTCAGAGAGTATTGTTTTGTTCATTCTTATTTTATTCCTGTTAATATTTTGGTTCTGGTGTCTCACAGACAAGAATCTACAATCACAGAGGTAGTCTGAAACAAGCCAGTGACTGTTGTCTGGATTTCCAAAACCTATTAGTCCAGCTTCCAATATGTGAGCTTCAATGAAAGTCTATAGATTTGGTACTTAGAATTTGCCTTTTTCCTTTAATTTTTATTTTGTCTTTATCTTCTTTAAAGCAGAATGAATTGAAATCTGCCAAAAATGGCAATAAATGAGTTGGTTCTGTAAAAGTGACCCAGCTGACGTCCCTGGGCTTCATTGCCAAATTTCTTGGAACTGCAATTGTCAGTTGTCTTTAAATAGCCCTTATTCAACACTAATACAAACTTAAGTGCTGGAGAATGGAGTCTAAGAGAAAAGAAGAGAAAACATAATTTTCAGAGTTTTTTTTAAAGGCCTCCACCTGCTTTACCTTCAACGTGAGCATGAATGCCCAGCAAGAAATATGACCTTCTTTTGTCCGGTGTTAAGTTCATCACTTTGAACCACGTCTGTGCATACAAAAAGGAAACATTTAAGGTAGTAAATTGGATGAATTTTGTGCGTATTGGCAGCTTTGTGTGTGTTTATGGCTGGTGAACGTTTCAAGATACATACATTTAGGACTGCATCTCTTTTTACCCTCATGATGTCTCCATTCTTGTTGAATTTAGTGAGTAGTAGGCACTGAGACGATTTGCAGTGAAGCCTCCAAAACTCCCATTTAATCAGAGCTCGTCTTATTTAAGAGGAATAAATCCTGAAGCGAATCGTGTCGTAATCTGTGCCGCTTCCATCAAACTGACCTTTATGAAGAAGTTTAAACATCTTGTAAATAAATCTTAGCCCTCCATGGGATGAAATGGGCTGTCAGAAAGGGACTCGTGAGCTGCTGACGTTTCTGCCTTTCAACGGGTCGGCAGAGGTCAGATCACCTGAAACAGTTATACTGGTAACCTGAAAGCATTTTAAAAGATACAATCAGCCAAAACAAATCCGAACAAAAGCAAAGCCTGTTTGCTAAATCCTTCGCTAATCCATTTAGGATTAGAGCTCCATTTCCTGATACCTTCAATTCAATGTGCTGCTGATCTTACCTGTTGACTCCAACATGTCAACGCATTCTCACTCCCACCTTGTCACACATGGATGTATGGTTCGGGTTCCCTCCACGTCACTTTTTGGCCTTTTGGGCGTCCCTAACTCGTTTTGACCTGCTGGCTGTTCCCATTAAATTAGGGGTCCCCAACCTCTGTGCCGCAAACCGGTACCGGTATGAGGACTGCTTGGTTCTGAGCCACAGACAGGGTAAAAATGCATACGCTAATCAGGGGTCCTCAACCCTCAGGATACAGACCAGTACCCTGACTCAGTACCTGTTCCGCGTCCGGTACCGTGTCCTGAGGGTTGGGGACCCGGGATTTAAAGGGGCCATTCCATGATTTTCTTAAGCCTTTCAGGGTTAACCATATAAATGTATATATGATCATATATTACCTTTGGAACATTAAAAAACAAATTATGAAATACGAGTTATTTTTGTGGACTGTTTTAATACACGGAAGTAAAACGAGTCGATCTCTGAGGCTCCGCCTTTCGCTCCTTGTCGGTCCCACCCTTTTCATGACCTCATCCTTGAGCCAGCCTCCCGAGCCTCCTCAGCGTGACTAAAGTTTGTAAACAAAACCACGTGACTAAAGATCTCTTCAGTCATTGGCCAGCAGCTATGTGGGCGGGCCAAAACAGAAGAGGAAGATGGATGCACTGCGGTCTGCAAATGCTTGCCAGGAATTTTGCGTATTCAGACTTTTTATTTTGCTGATGGATTTTGAGCGTCTGTATTACGGTTCAACACTTTTACTGCTGGTTTGGTACCGCGGAGGAATCCTGCATGACGGTTACTGGAAACGCTACGGCTACAGCTACATGCTAATAAGAGTTTGTGACATGTGGATTGTCGGTAAAATAAATGTGGATCACGTTAAAAGTTGTTTTATTGTTCATCCGTGTCTCATCGTTGTATTTTTATGATGTTTTTAAGAGAATTCTGTTGGAACTACAATAGAGCTGTCATGGCAGTAGCTGTGTAGGATACACAGAGAAGAAAGTTATACATTTTTCAGTGGTGTTAAAATAAACGTTCTAACAAGTAAACAGTTCGACCAATTAATTCCTTTGGATAACATGACAATCTAAAGCTCTACATTTGTCCGCAGCTCACCGATCGCCTCATTTCTAACACGTTTACATCACGTGACCGTCGGGTACGGTGGCTGTTTTGGTTCAGTTGTTCCGCTCTCGGATCGTTTCAAATTCAAACTGAGCGAACCGAAGTTCAGTTCGATTGGAAACAAACCGAGACCATCTTGAAAGATGGATCCGAGAGCGGTTCCTGGTACAGCTGTGGTACCAAGGCAGTTCTCCCCTGCCAGGAGACACATTCTGGCAGAGGAGAACTACCTCGGCACCACAGCTCCACGGAGAAAGTGGGTGTGTTTATGCCTTACTCTGGGGGCGGAGCTTGCGGCACAGACTCTTCCTGGAGGGAGCTGTTGGCATCGATCTTATGTCAGCATGTTTCCAACCGCTGGTTTTCGTGGGTATGGGAGGGGCTGCTGCAGACAGTGCAGGTTTTTAGAGGATTACTCTAAAATGCATGAACAGATCAAAATACTAGTTTGGGATTCTTTATAGTGAAGAATGAACAGTGAAATGCATTTAAAACTTCAAAAAGTAGAATTTTCATGGTAGGGCTCCTTTAATATGAACAGCCAGCATATCAAAAAACAACACAGTTGACCCAAATTATCTGTCTATATGAGCTTGGAGAGAGAATGTGTTGGATAATCCAGAGAATTAGAAACTTAAAAAATCTACTTACAATTCTGTCATCTTGTTTAGAAAGAGGTCAGCTGAGCAATCTTTTAAACTAAGATCTACTCTCCGGAGAAATTAGCCAAAACAATACAGATGTCCTTATTCCAAATGCTGCCCAGGATCCAAAATAACTGATCCTCCACGGCATCTGATTAATATAAAATGAGGAAAACGGGCTGATGAGCATGAGCACACTTTCAATTTTCCAACGAAATTCATGCAACAAAGTGATTTTTTTTTTTACAAAAATAGATATTTTCTGAAGCCATGAAGATTCTTGAGGGAAATTCCACTTACATTTTTTTTTATTCTTTATATCCAGAATACATGAGAAGATTCAAATTAATATCCAAAATGCACAGTACACATACGATACACGTGTCACGATACACGTGTCACGATACATCTCAAGACGGTGTCAGATACAAAATTTTCCTTTTCCTTTTTTTAATCATCACTCAATAAAAACTACAGAAAACACCTTTCCATCTAAAATTTGTAAAGTATTTTTTTATGTTCAGAACTTTAAGCACTGCAACTGCATCTCATATACAAAGTGCTTTCAACAAAATTAATTGATGGTGTTTTTTTTTAAATAAGTTACCAAATATTTTTTCAACACTCAACTTTGTCTGATTTTCACTAAGATTTTTTTTTTCAGCAAAGGAAACCCCCACAAAGACTTAATGTGTCTTAACCATCAATGTTTCAGTATTCAGTGCAAAACTAAACCCCCAAATTTCATTTGCTGGACAGGACAAAAAAAAAACAAAGTGTAAAGCTTAATTAAGACACAGAACTACATTTTTGCTCATATATAATCAACTAAATAATGTCTTGGCTGCATTATAGATCAACACAAGTATCACCTAATCAAGTATCACTATATTTAATTAACTTTCTGACACCCCTAGTGTGAACATAACATTAGTTCTGTTGTATTTTCTAAAGAACTACAGTGAGAGGTACAAGTTCCCCTAACGTTTATGTACTGAGATCATTCTTCAGGCTCCATCCAAACTAGAGTCTACATACGACTGCAAATCGTCTTTGAGTTATTGACCTTAACAGAAAATATTATACAATTGAGTAAAGGTGGTAGGTCACTAGGAGAAAAAATGCATACTCCCATAGAGACAGTAGTACAAGAGAGAATCTAGGAACCTGAAGAGAACCGTGTCGGAGTCGAAGAGCAGATGCTCAATAACACGAAATAGAAAACACACACAGGTCTTTGTTGTATATGTTACATAATGTTAGCGCTTTCATAGTTTCATATTAGACACAAAAAATAAAAAAATCAACTATGAGGTTAGACCTTTAAAAATCCAAAGAATATAGAGACGTCACACCAAGTTAATGGTCTCCCTCTTTTCTTTACATCAATCACAGTTAGTACAAATGCATGAAAGTGATAGTGATTTTCATTAAATGTTGTGGCCTCAAGGTCCAGTAGGAAAGAGTTATATCTCCTTAAAATGAATGGTAGTAGTCGGTAGTAGTTTTTTTGCATTTTTATGCCAAACTGAAGTATTTGTTCATCCTTACTTGGACCCTTCAGAATAATATAGAACTGACTTCTATTCTTTGGTGCAGAGGGTCTAAAGAACTGAACAAATGCTACCACTGTAATCAATACTTAATGTAACCTTTTGTCTTTTTAGCTTTCTTAATCTCTTTTCTGGATTTTTGAAATGCTTTTCTTTTTTTTCTAAATGGTTGTTCTGTTGGTTTTACTCTCAATGCTGCCAGTACAAGATTTATATTTAGTCAAAAGCACATTTTTAATGTATTACTCATCTTTGAATAAAATTTAAAAACAAAACACTCAGTTGGTGGCTCTTCGAACCAAACAGCTTAAATGACTGACAATTATAGATTTAATTAACAAGACGTGTTGTCCATGTAACAATAGTGTCACTAAACAAACAGCAGCCAGTGTGTGTGGTGAATCATGTACAGCCACAACAGCCTGGCACCGCCTCCTCATGCTGGTCACCAGCCTGGTCACACACTGATGTGGGACGGCATCCCACTCATCAGCCAGTATTCACTGGCATTCCGTCAATGTGATTGTGTTGGTCACTGTGGCATCAACAGCACGTCCATGGTAGTGTTTAGTGTGGTTGAGATTAGGACCTCTGGCAGACCGTTTCATCATCTCCACAACCAAATATTGGAGAAATGGTCTCTGCTAAACCATACTCTGTGTATAGGGATTTGGTAGAGGGAGACTACATCAGATGAACCGAAACCACAGCAGATAATTTAAGGGTTTACACCATTCCACGTCCAGTATAAGCAGATCCAGAGGCTTGAACTGGGTCAAGGACAGAAGTCGTGGTCATGATCCGAGACAGAAACCCAATCTACAACAGGAAACTAAGAGCAGAAAGCTTCTAAGAACTGTGAAGAAATCAAGAGGTCAACTAAAAAAGATCCACCCCCTGCAACAATGCTGGTGTGAATGCTTTCTGCTGAAAGTAGTCACGGAAAAAGCTGAAGCTGTTTCCTGAAAATGGTGACGCAATTTACTTTAATTGCTGAAGGGATTTGCTGAAAATACAAAAGCTATTCGCAAAACGTTAAATTTGCTAAAAGACTGGAAATTTCAATAAAAAACTATGAAAGAGTGTCGAAGTTGACCTAAATTTCTTTTAAAACATTGTAGTAAAATTGCTTAAAAATCCCCTAATACATGACAATTTTGCAAAAGTGTTTAGTGTGTTTCTTAAAATATGAGTTAAACTCAAAAATTAGCTTAAAAAATGTAGTAGATTTCACATTAGCACAAAAAGCTAGCTTGTTGCATAAATGCTAGCTAAACTCGGTTGCTAATTTAGAAGCTAAACTCTAAATTAGCCAAGAAAAACCCCAGTAGATAAACTAGCCAAAACGTTAGCATGTTGACAAAA
>NC_050526.1:18407213-18412834 GCF_002922805.2 Oryzias melastigma
ACCCAAAAGAGCTGGCTTATTACATAAATAGTAGCTAAACTCCAAAATAACTAAAAGTTCCTCACTTAGCTAAAATAGTCAAACTAAAGCCTGTTGCTGATTTAGAAGCTAAACTCTAAATTAGCCGATAAAATCGCAGTAGATAACAAATTAGCCAAAATGTTAGCATGCTGCCAAAATATTACATAAACTCCAAAATAGCATAAAAAACATCAATAGATGCCAAAAAAGTTAGCACATTGCTTAATTACTTGTTGCTAAAATAGGGGCTAACTCTAAATTAGCCAATGAAAACTCCACGAGATAACAAATTAGCCAAAAACGTTAGCATATTGCTAGAATATTAGGTTTAAAAGTACTATAAAAGGATTAAAACATAGCTCATGGATATTTTTAAATGCTTGTCGCTACATCTACTAAATCTACTTAAAATTTTAAAATTTGAAGACGCTCATTCATTTCCTATGGGGCATTTTTTGCTCTACATTACAAAAAGTATAAAGTTTATGAATACTAAATATACAAGCAGTAATATCCTGAACGAGCTGCATGTTTTGATAAGATTGATGAAATCCCTGAAAGTGTGATTGAGTTTTTAAGAGCCAAAAAACATACGGAAAGGAGAATTACTATAGTGTGAATACTGTGTCTTCCTGGAGGGAGAGGACAGGATCACGATACCGTCGGGATAAGCCTTATGATCTTGGAGGATCAAGGTGTTGCATAATTGTGAGATATAATCTTTCAAGAACCAATTGTTTTAAAAGCAAAGCCAGAAGTCACTCTATCTGAGTCCAGTATCAATACATTAAACAAGCAACTCATTAATCAACATGTGAACAAGTCAATACATTAAGAGTCAGGCACGCTTATCAGCAAATACACAAACAAGAACAGTCGACTTCCTGTTGACTAAACATGTTCAAGAGCACCTTCACAAGAAATACAATCAGACAAGTTCTTCACACGTCTGTGTCAACCATAAAACAAATCATAATAGGCTAAAAACTGGAAATAAAAAGTATTGAGTAAGCCTTCAGCTTACGTTGTTGGTTTTAGATATCTTTAAAGCAGAGCATCATGAGAAGAAACACACCTACCTTAGTGCCTTAAGAAGTGACGTGATTTCATTTGTCACAAGTAAATTAAAGCAGATGATCAGCCTTTGATCTGGTCCCAGCTGATGTGGGATTTCCATGAAAGGCACAGAAGACAAAATGGTGTGGACAGAAAGTAATTTAAAATGTTTAACCTTTGATTAGATGAAAAACCAACTTTACTGGAGCAATAAGTCAAAGTTCTGGGATCAGTAATGAGATACTCATACAGACACAGTCCCTCCTCAGCTCCAGCACCAGATTCATTCAAAGAGACAAACCTTGATCTCTGAAGTAACTCTCATCTCTCATTATTTCAAATTGCTGCTTTGTCTCCATTGTCCGTCTTCTCGTTTGTTCCTAGTGCCCACTTATTCCACTTCGTACCAGAAGCTGCTGAAGTCAATCCCAGCTGACAGGCTGTTCCCTCCTGAAAATGTCCTCACTTCCTCTCTGTCACAGGTCAGGCAGAAACCATGTCTGCTCTCCTAACAACTACGGTCCACTTGAAATCCTGGTCTAACTTTATGAAGTTTGACATCATACATGCATAAGTGAAACCTTTTTTTTCTTCTAAAGTATAGCCGGAGGGAATGAAAGAGAACAAAGCTCAAAAAGCAAAGCAGCTGTCATCCGACATCAAAATCAAGCAGAGGACCCGTCCTGAAGTGCTGTTGAGTTTTACACGATGATGTTTCTGATGTTTCAGAGTCTTGAGCTTCAAAAACAAAAACGTTTCAGGGTCAAAAGTAATTTCTTTTTTGTGCTCATTAGGGTCACAGAGGTTTTGGAGGTGATCCCAGGTGGCTTTAGGCAAAGACAAACATGGACAGAACTTCTCTCACTTGTAAAGGACACTATAGTCTTTAAAGGAAACACTAAATCAGCTCTCCCAGTGGTCTTTTAATCATGATTATGCTGTTTTTACCCAAAACCGTATGGTTTTCTTGGACATATTTTTTTGCAGAGTGACAATAGTTTACCCCGCCTTCGCCCATCAGTAGCCGGGATAGGCTCCGGCGCCCCGCGACCCCGAAAGGGAAGAAGCGGTCAAGAAAATGGATGGATGGATGGACAATAGTTTATTAGAAATATGCCTCCGAGTTGTGACATGGAGTAAGGCCGCTTTCATCATCCCTTTGTTAACACACTAACTTACGACCCCCAACCGTACAGTTTTGAGCTAGAAGCCAGCTCAGACGAGGAAAATGAAGACATAGAAGTGGATGCATTGGAATGGGAGCTAGTGACATGCCAGTCGTAGAATTTACATCAAAGCTACAGGTTTTTCTCAATGGTCTTTTTCGTCTGATCCGGATTCACAACGATTTGAACAAAGAAAAACAGTGATAATCTTATTCGTCTTTATATATGTCCTCCATTATGAGGAAAATCCCAGAACAACATGTTAAAAACACCAAATACACAGTTTTCTTTGGAGTGCGTTTTTGAGAAACCGACAAACTCTCACATCAAACCCGTCACATATTAACGTTTGGTTAAGGACCCCTCTCCGTCAAAAATTGATGATTGGGCGGCCGTGGTGCAGTGGTAGGGTGGTCGACTCCTGATCAGAAGCGAGCGGGTTCGACTCCCGCCTCCCGCCCATGTGTTGAAGTGTCCTTGGGCAAGACACTGAACCCCGAATTGCCTGTGGTGGGAGGTTGGCGCCAGTGTTCGGCTGTGGAGCCACCACCAGTGTGTGAATGTGTGAATGGGTGAATGGGTCTGTGACCGTGAAGCGCTTTGGGCCCTCGAAGAAGGGTAGAAAGTGCTATACAAGTATACGCCATTTACCACTTTGGGTGTCCTCAACTCCTCGTTTTTTGACGTGCTAGCAGTTCCAATTAAATCAAGGATCCCAACCGCCAGGTCGCAGACCGGAACTGGTCCAGTAACCGGAACGCGATACGTACCAGTTCCCTAACCCAGGACCAGTTGGGTTCTGGTACCGTGTCTGTTGCTGGGTTGGAGTACTGGTATTGGACGGCTCCTGAGGACCAGACTGGTACCGCATCTTGTCCTGCATCCCATGGGTTGTGGAAACTTGATTTTAAAAAACTACAAGAAAGGGACACCCACAACGCCAAAAAGTGACAAGGGGGTGTCCATGTGACGACATGGAGATGAGAATGCTTGAGAAGAGAGGACAGAAAAGCTCTTGCTGCGATTCAGAGACCAAGTCAACCATTTCAGCAGCAGAGTTGACATTAATTCAGAAAAAGGCCTCAATCAGCACCATTACGTTTTACATTATTTCATGTGATTTGTCAGTTAAGTTTAGGGCTCATACATTATCATTGATGAAGTGTTTTGGGATGTAACAGGCAAATATAGACTTATAAAATCCATTGTATAGTTAGCTAGTTCAATAATTGGCTTATTATTTAAAATATGAAAACAGCTAAAAAGAATAAACTAAAAAATATGAATCTACTCTTCTGTAAAGTCCCCCTATAGGACAAGTTTTTTTATTAAAAAAAAATCCCAGTAGTGTTTTATTTGTGATTAACCAAAACTCCCATAACCTTAATGTCTCAAAAAGCAATTTTTCATGTTGATCTGAAGCCTCTTCTTCCAAAATCTCCCCTGAGAGGGCGTGGCTTTGGAGCTGAGCTGATCAAAATGTCCTTTCATTGATTTACAATCCTTTCCAACTGCGGTCAAATGAGCCGCCGTTCACATTTCCGTGGTCACATCAAGAAGCTCCGTGGAGTCTGGTGGAGATTTTCCAGCGTTCTCAGTCCTGCTACCGTAAGTATTGGATGAAACTCACACCAAAAATCCAGTGATGCTGATTTGACCACAGAAATGTGAACGGCGGCTCATTTGACTGCAGTCAATGTGAAGATACCATCTTCTCTTCTCCAGAACCTGAACTAGACACTAGGAACAGATGAGGGTTTAGTGCATGTGCAGCAGAGCTGTTGATGGAAAGAAGATCATTCATTCAAACAGAGTCTGTCCAAGACAGTTTGACTGACAGATTTAAAAGGAGAAATACTTAGAAATGAAAAAACTAAATGATTTCTTATTACATTTGTTCTCATTTATTAAAAAAAATGCCACACATACATACTAAAAACTCAAAAAACATAATTTTCATTAGAGGGGGACTTTAAATATTGACTGCAGACACAAAGACACTGGTTTTCTTTTCATCAGGATGTGCAGTCTGGTCAGAACATCACCTCTGTTTCTGGTCAGAACGTCACCTCTGTTTCTGGTGAATGTCATCAAGTGTAAACTCAAACTTGGTTCAAGTCCTTTAAAGTGTCACCTCCTCTCGCTAACCCCCCTTTTTTGGTCCCTTCGGAAGGAAGTACTCAGAGTGAAGGCCCTCAGGGAGCAGAACTCAAGGTGAATAACATCGTTTTCCACTGTGGACTTTCACTGAGGGTTTGACTCAACATGACATCAACCTGTCAGCCGCTCTGATGAATACGAGTCAATGTTTCTGTAATGTAGGTGTAAATCTGGTTGTGATGAGAGTATTCACAGGATAACAAGCCCAAACATGTCAGCAGTTCATAGTCTCAGCAGTGTAAAGAACTGGAATATTTTTATATTAGCAATTTGATATAATCTGATATATACGCCTCCCAAAAGAAAACCAAGAACTATTAACAAATGACAACTTTAAAGTTTTTTTAAATATTGAGTAAAATGAATGAGATGAATGAGAACGTCTTCAAATTTCAAAATTTTAACTAGATTAGCAACAAACCTTTAAATATATTCATGGCCTATGTTTTAATCTTCAATAGTAATTTTCAAAACCTACCAAAAAGTTTACCCAATATTTTTCCTTACCAGGAGGGAGGGTCTAAGGGCAGGGATAACCAGTTTTATTTAGTCTTAGTTTTTAACTATTGTTCATATTTTGAAGCCCAATGAGGCAATTTCTTTGTGATTTTGGGCTATATAAATAAAATTGAATTGAATTTAGCAACATGTTAACGATTTGGCTAATTTGTTAGTTTCTGGGGCTTTTAAGGTTAATTTAGAGTTTAGCTTCTATTTTATCAACAGGCTAAAGTTTGTGACTAATTTAGTTTACTGAAGAACTTTAGGCTATTTTAGAGTTCAGCTAATAAGTATGCAACGTGCTAGCTTTTTCTTTAGGCTAATTTGGCCTTTACTGAGTTTTTTATGCTAGTTTTAAGCATAGCTAATATTTTAGCAATATGCTAACATTATTGACCAATTTGTTATCGGTGGGATTTTTAGCCTAATCTAGAGTTTAACTTTTATTTTAGCAACATGTTAACGTTTTGGCTAATTAGTTTACTGAGGAATTTTAGGCTATTCTCTGCGACGGACTGGCGACCTGTCCAGGGTGTACCCCGCCTTCACCCTTCAGTAGCCGGGATAGGCTCCGGCGCCCCGCGACCCCGAAAGGGATGAAGCGGTTAAGAAGATGGATGGATTTTAGGCTATTCTAAAAGTTAGTGAGTAATTAAGCAATGAGCTAGCTTTTTGGTTAATTTTGCATCTAAAGTAAAGTCAATTAAAAAAAAAATT
>NC_050526.1:18416331-18418034 GCF_002922805.2 Oryzias melastigma
CAGTTAATGCTATATATCTAGTTCCTGATTTGTTACTGTTTTAGAAAGTGGGAAAATGCTCAGTTTTCACCAGATATTCGCAATATAAGTTCAAAGCGGCTGATAAGAAAACTGATGACTCAACATTCTAGCAGCATTTAAATGCATCACTTACTCACAAATCATTTCTTTTTCTGAGACCTGAAAAGAGTCTCACATCAGTTTTGTTTTTACATGCAGTTTTGTGTGCATCACAAGCGAAGATTTGTGCATAATTTAGTTTCAAGCCGTTGCAATTTTAATTTGTGAATTTTGTATTTTTTTTAAATTTCCTAATGTATGACCAAAATTTATTGTATGAATTACAAACCAAGAGTTACAGACTTACAAATCCGAAGTTACACACAAATCAAGAGTTATTGATGTTCTGTCAAAAGGAACAAATCTTGTAGGTTTTCCACTTTCAATCTGCTTCCATTCACATTCGAGCAGCTTCAGCATCTGCTGGAAACGGAGTTTCACTGACAACATTCTGAACGGATCCAATTATGTAAATGATGAGCTGAAGTCAAACAATAAACCTGTCAGTTGTCTCTCAAGATCTGCAGTGCATTGTAGTTTTCCCCGTATTTGTCACATATATATTTTTTTAATTCAGTATAAATCTGGTCTAACTTATACAAGTTTTGAAAATATACTTTTATTCAGACAGAACCTTTAATCTGAGTTTTTTTAGTCAATTTCATTGTTGCATTATAGAAAACTTAAATCCAACATCAAGCTGATGATGTTCAGCTGTTTAATTTTAAAGGAAACTATCTTCCAAAAAAAAATATGTGCAATGTCAAAAGAGACAAAAATGTGTTAAAGAATTAATATTTCAATAATAAATACTATCACACATGAATTTATTGTTCGAGGAAAAATGTCAGACCAAACGTGAGAATTTCCAAGGGATACTTTTCTTCTTTATGTGTTAAAAAAAAAAAACTTTACAAAGAATAATTTTAAACACAGAGACAGAGAGAAAAGATAAACAGAAAAGCAAAGTTTTGCAGGTCTTGAGTGGGCGCAGATTTGCTTTGTGTCCCTGCGACACTGACAGGAAGAGAGTCTGAGAGCACCAGCTCAGCTACATAATAACTACAGGGTCGACTGGTTAAGAGTCATCTTCAGATGTAAAAACAATATGACTTAAAAAAAGAAGTGGAAAGCAAAACTGAGAAATGAACAGACAAAAAGTCAAGGTTTTAGGTTTTAAACAAGCTAAACAAATGTAGGAAAGTTTACTTTATAGATGGACTGTGGGAAAGCAGATGAAAGCATGATGTCATGAACAAGACGGCTTTCATGAGCTTTTCCCTATTCAAAACATAACTGTAAGCAAATGTATTTTATTGTTTAATTAAGCTCGTTATGTTGTCTAATATCAGACGTATTTCTGATAGTTTGTCTTCATTCTTTATTTATTGTTTTGTGTCAAAAGTTGTATTTTTTTACGTAATCAAAAAAAACAAAACAGTTATTTTATTTTTTGTAGCAATATTTGAAAATTTTTGTCCACAGCTGGTCAGTCCCAGTGAAATTCGATTTTTTTTTGTCCTAGTTTCCCCCAAATTTCAACACATTTTGATTTTATTTGGAGTGATGTCATCTGATACATTTTAGCAATTAATTAATCGGGACCTGTAATTAATTAATCTCTTAATCGCACTTTTTTAATG
>NC_050526.1:18418442-18421214 GCF_002922805.2 Oryzias melastigma
AGAGAAAAGATAAACAGAAAAGCAAAGTTTTGCAGGTCTTGAGTGGGCGCAGATTTGCTTTGTGTCCCTGCGACACTGACAGGAAGAGCGTCTGAGAGCACCAGCTCAGCTACATAATAACTACAGGGTCGACTGGCTAAGAGTCGTCTTCAGATGTAAAAACAATATGCCTTAAAAAAAGAAGTGGAAAGCAAAACTGAGAAATGAACAGACAAAAGTCAAGGTTTGAAGTTTTAAACAAGCTAAACAAATGGAGGAAAGTTTACTTTATAGACTTTGGTTAAAGCAGATGAAAGCATGATGAGGTCATGAACAAGACGGCTTTCATGAGCTTTTCCCTATTCAAAACATTACTGTAAGTAAATTTATTTTATTGTTTAATTAAGCTCGTTATGTTGTCTAATATCAGACATATTTCTGATAGTTTGTCTTCATTCTTTATTTATTGTTTTGTGTCAAAAGTTGTATTTTTTACGTAATCAAAAAAACAAAACAGTTGTTTTATTTTTTGTAGCAATATTTGAAAATTTTTGTCCACAGCTGGTCAGTCCCAGTTAAATTAGATTTTTTGTCCTAGTTTCCCCCAAATTTCAACACATTTTGATGTTATTTGGAGTGCTGTCATCTGATACATTTTAGCAATTAATTAATCGGGACCTGTAATTAATTAATCTCTTAATCGCACTTTTTTAATGTAGTAATTGCTGTTAAATGCCTTATTTTGAGTTTTTTTTTTAATTACATTTGTGACATTATGGCATATCGCAATACAACTAAAAAGGGGGTTTTATAAAATGTTTTTTTTTTATTATTATTATTATTATAACAGACTTCTAACCTTTACTTTGACACCACCACAAGGTACTTCTTTCAATCTAATCAAGTAGAAAAAAAACATCAGGTCCAGAGGACTCTAATTTACCACATCTAAAAAAAAAAAAACGTAGAAACACTTCACTAACCAATCCAAAAACATTTTTGAACACAAACCTCTCAATAATGCCATAATTCAAAAGTTGATATACTGCTAGATTATTCCACTATTTATCTCAACAGCAAGACAGTAAAATAGACAAAAGTTATTTTACTGTTTGGTGAATTTGGTTATTTTGAAGACTGAGATGAAGCAAAAAAAAGAAATAGAGAAGAGAATTTAAGAAGGAACTGCAGAGGAATTGAGCTATTTAGACTTTAGTTCTTTAAAATTAAATCTTTCGTCCTCATCTGGACAAAACCAAGTGTTAGAAGATGAACTTTCCCTCTGAAAAGATGCTTTGTTTAGCAGATGATGTGACTGTTTTCATGAAAATGCAACAAACTGTTTTAAATAATCTGCTTTTTGTATAATTGATTTATTATTTATGTTATTCATAAATGACAGTGGTATGAGCGTGATAATGCTCTTCCAGGTGTGCATTATCACAGAAGTAACCATTTAATGCGAAAATGAAAAAAAAAAAACCCTAAAATTTCTGTAATTAATCAACCATGATTAACACAATAATTTGACAGTCCTAGTTATTTGTTGCTCTCCGTACCTATAAATAGTGGTGTAATTTAATGTCCAGACCAGTTATAGTTTTGTGAAGGATTCTTGCTAACATGCTTAAGACTGCAGTCACAAATCCCAGAATCTAGCTGCAAGTTTTTCAGTTAATTCAGCAGCTGTTCACGCAGCGGCGTTTGTAATCGGGAGGCAGCAGTCGCATTTTTACCTGTGGAGGTTTAACAGACAATTTTTCTCTACAGAGTTGACATCAGTCAGTTGCTGTCCAGTCAGAGAACTTTTCTTACCCTACAAGTGATGCTGCAAACGTCCATCTTCCAGAGCCGAGCATGTCGGTCACAGTAGTGAAAAAAACAGCTGATCCTGATGATTGACTCTAGTTTGGAGCTTCTACCAATCAGGTGCTTGACTGGCAGCAGCTGTGAACACTAAGTCCAACAAAGTACAAGTTTTCAAGATCAGTTAAATCCACAAATTATTCTTCCCTTTAATTTATAATAAAATAAATGTACCTCTCAGGAAGACAATATTATTTATTTTTTCTGTTTCCTGTCATCTTGTTGTAGTCACAGAGGCTGCTTACTTCACAGAACGCTTTTTTATTTTTATTTTTTGCTGTGCAGTAATAAATGTCATCCTTCACTGAAAGCAGGGTAATTTCCCAGTGAGAATAACAATTCATTTGTTTTATCTGCTAACTATTAATCACTAAAACTAGTCCAATAAGCCGTCTGCAATTATTCATTTCCAGAATATGAAGAGAGGAAAAATGGCTCCCGGGGTGAATGAATATATTTTAAAAAACTCTCTTCATGTGATGTCTGCAGGCTGTTTAATGAAAAACATGAAATATTTGGGAGCTTGGCTTCATTGGGGGAAAAAATAAGTTATTTAAGCTCCACATGCTCCTCAGACAGGTGGGATGTTAGTGTGAGTGAAATGCTGACTAAGAGTAAAAACACGCCGCCGACTTTGAAGGGATCTTTTTCAAACAAACGTGACTTAGAAATGTCATGACAAAAAATCTTCACCTTGGCAGAAAATTAGTTTTATGCCAAAATGAGGCCACAAAATCAAAGTAGAACTCATATCAGCCTAAAAAAAAAGTACTATATCATGCTTTTCTTAAGTCTTTGAGAGTAAACTATGTTCGTGTATATGATCATTTATTACCTTTGACTCAATGAAGAACAAATATTCATGATTTATGAGGAATTTTGGGGCTGTTTTCCACCCGCCTGTCGCTGCTTGTGGGTGCCGCCCAT
>NC_050526.1:18421618-18426640 GCF_002922805.2 Oryzias melastigma
ATTACCTTTGACACAATGAAGAACAAATATTCATGATTAATGAGGAATTTTGGGACTGTTTTCCAACCGCCTGTCGCTGCTTGTGGGTGCCGCCCATTTCTTGACATCATCCATATATCTGCCTTTTGTAACCTTCGCCACTGATACACTGGTTGTAGTAGCCGCCGCTAAGCTGTAAACGTGTACGTATGAATGTATACCATGCTTCTTTGTTTATTTCAGAGACTTACACCAGCTGAGCAGCAGAGTTAGCGGCTGATCACTGCTAGCTGAGCGGTGAAACTAGCGTGGTAGTTAGCAGCAGAATCACTGCTAGCTGAGAACCGAAGTTAGCAGTTGATCACTGCTAGCGGAGTGGCAAAATTAGCGGCAGATCACAGTTTTCTGAGTGGTGAAGTTTGCAACTGATCACCAAGAGCTGTGCGGTGAAACTAGAGTTGTAGCTATCAGCGGAATTACTGCTAGCTTAGCTACGAAACTAGTGGTGAAGTTAGCAGCTGATCACCACTAGCTGAGCGGCAAAGTTAGCGGAATTACTGCCAACTGAGCGACAAAACTAGTAGTGAAGTTAGCGGCTGATTACCGCTACCTGAGCTGTGAAACTAGTGGCGAAGTTAGAGGCCGATTAACACTAGCTGAGTAGCAAAATTAGCGGCTGATCACTGTTTTCTGAGGGGCAAAGTTTGCAACTGATCACGAGCTGTGCGGTGAAACTAGCATTGTAGCTAGCAGCGGAAATACTGCTAGCTGAGCGACAAAACTAGTGGTGAAGTTAGCAGCTGAGCATCGAAGTTTGCAGCTGACCATACCTAGCTGAGTGGTGAAACTAGCAACAAAGTTAGAGGCTGATCACCGCTAGCTGAGTAGCAAAACTAGCATTGTAGTCAGCAGCGGAATTACCACCAACTATTGGCGAATTTAGCAGCTGATCACCACTAGCTGAGCAGTGAAACTAGCATTGTAATTAATGGCAAAATTACAGAAAGCTGAGCAGTGAAGTTAGCGGCTGACCAGCTAGCTAGCTAAGCGGCGAAGTTAGTGGTTGATTGGTGCTAGTTGAGTGTCAAGGTTATCAGCTGATCACCGTTAACTGAGTGGTAAAGTTAGCAACTGATCAGCACTAGCTGAGCAGAATTCTTTTTTGTTATAGCCTAGGGGCGGTGCTAGCAGTGCAGACTCTTCCTGGAAGGGGCTGTTCTCACTTTGTGACATCATCTCACTAGAACCCGCTCATTGTCCTGGGCTGGTTCTCATAGTGCAGGTTTTTAGAAGAATAGATGCGTGAACGGTTAAAAATACCACTTTGGGGTTGTTTATAGTGAGAAACTTACGTTATAATAAACTTAAAAGCTCAAAAAGTTGATTTTTATGGTATAGGCCCTTTAATGTTTCGCCTAAATCATAAATTTAAAGATACCTGCACTTATCATTTCAAATGTCATCACTTTCTGAATACAAATTGAAGGCAGTACATCATGGAAATAGAAAAATGGTTGCTCCTCCAAGGTGCCCTTCCTCTGCGCGGTCTTGTTTAACTGTGATTTAAGTGTGGGAGTTCAGTGGTGGTGGAGGTCAACATCAGCCGTCGTGTGTGGCACCGCCGCCTCGGATTTACGGTTTGGAAGTGGAAGAGACTCAACGTTTAGTGGGATATATGGGAATGATTCATGCCTTTTCATCAGATTCGGCAGTCTGGCTAAAGTAGACTTTATTAATCCGGGCAGCGGCAGCATTCAATTCAGACTGGAGCACATAATGGAGAGCGGAGCCTTTTCACGTCTGTTCTTCTGCACTCGGGAGTGTTGTTCTAAGGCCTCGTTTCAAGATAATAAAGCAGAGATTACATCACTGTGGTTTTTCAGAGCAGATGAGTGTGCAGCACATTTTACCCTTCGAACACTTCAACCGAGTGGAGCCTTCGCCAACAATACTGAGGCTTTTTGTTCTTATTTTTGGGAAATAAAAGTATGAATGTAGCATTGATACATTACTGTAAAAGAGTGGGTTGATCAAAAATCTGACAGTATTTGTTTTTATGTAACAAACAGCCCCTTATAGTCTCCAAACAGGTTTCTACTACATAATGGTTTAATAGGTAGTGCTGCAATTTTGACAGCATTTTCTTTTAATGCAACTCCAGTGAAGCTTTGACGCCATTTCAATAAGGAAGATCTACCTCACTCAAGGTATGCTGGGTTGTTACATCACTCTATACTTGGCTGTGACCCATTGGATGCACTGGAAAAACAATATTACTTTGTCAAAAAAATCTTACCCCATTGGCAGATTAGGCAAATTCTGCCAATGTTTGTTTGTTTGGTTTATTTCAAGCATAGATGGAAAAATACAGGACAAAACACACAATTATTTCAAACTCATTACAGAAAAAATGAAATGCATTGATTTTAAAATAGAAAAAAACACAAACAAAACACACTTATGTCACATTTGATTAACTAATGTTTTGTGATTATCAACTAAAGTCAGTAGAGTTTGATTGATTGCTTGAATATAGTGGGAAGAAGCGAACTTTACTGTTAAATGTTGTCGACCTGGTCTAGGCTCTGGAGTTTAAACATTTCAACCACGCAAGACGTCATCGGCCCAGAGCCTTGTAGACTTATTTCTTGCACATTTTTCTGTAACACAAACATCTTTACTTGCGTTCCTCATATCTCTACTCTTTGAATTTGTATTCATAGTAGTTTGTATTCTTTGCATGAACTTTCCTTTCCTTGAGGGGTGCTGCTATGGAACAACTAGAAAAATTGTTAGAATATTGCAACAGGAACAGATGTCCATTATTGAGGCTTCTTAACACAAAGATGGAGACGTCCTCCATTGTCTCTTGACTCGCCAACAGGTGGCGTTTCTCCCAGACCTAATAGCGGAAGTTGTTTAACTAAATTGATTATAACATTGTGCAAAATGCAACTTTTACTGGTAAAAATCTGCAATTTTACCCAATCTGACTTTTCTTTTCTAAAGAGTTTCATTGATTCTCTTCTCCCTCTTGGTTGTAAGATCTAATGTGAAGTAAGGAAATACAAAGACACGACTGGAAGTGTAACTCCTGACCTGCTTATCGATCGGTCAGTGATTGTGTCTTTCGTTTCTTGTAAAAAAACAGACGAGGATCAACGCAGCACGTCATCTCATTTCTAGGATTTTATTTACAAAAAATATGGATATTTGTGGCAACTTTTGAAACGTATTCGTGTCTTTGAGTTATTTACTTTTGATCAAAAAGAGAAATGGAGGTCTTTTATGTGTTCAGCACAAAGTGATGTAAAAGTTAAACGAAAGTGTCAAAGATGAAACAGCTTTTCAGTCGTAGATAGTGCAGCAGGTGGCAAAACCAGATTTGGTCCCATCTGCTCTAAATAGAAGGTAGCAGAGTTTGACCGAAGTGCTGCCAGAGGCCAGCTGTGGTCTGAAAACAGGCCGAGGTGTTAAAAGAGTCTTCTCATTGTGATGATGATGACACACACGGCCGCAGCTCTGCGATACTCCAGGGTTTGTTGACCATAAATCAAAGTAAACATCTTCCCTCAATTAATCTTATATTTTGGTCACGTCTAATAAAAAAACGAACAGAGTGGCTGAATGCTGACGAACGCCAAAACAATCTCATATATCAGGCACAGCAAAGGATGAAATCAGCGTTTTTCACTTCAGAAATAAGATAAAAGCTGACGAATCAGATGCTGGGGTTTATTTTTAGACCCTTTACATGTTAAATAATAACAATCTTAGCTGAAACAAATGGCTCTAATTAATACAAATAAAAAGTGAGAACAATTATCAGAATATTAAGGAAGAATCGCAAAGGTAAAATAATTGTTTAGAAGCTAAACTGTTTCACCAGGTGGATGTTTTGCTGATATATTTATTGCCACCGGAGTGTTTTCACCTTCTCCAATATGGCCGTCATTGTCCTTGCAGGAACAATCATCTTCAAAGTCCAGTCATGACCGACTTACGTACAAACCTTGAACAGAACCCCCCCTGAATCTGAATGCCGTCCGGCGGCTGAATCCCATAAACTTTATCGACGAGCGGCACTGTCTGCTACTTCCAATTTTTATGTTGGACTTCCTCACAGACGGCCGCCGGACGGCGTTGATTAGAAGTCACCACGGCGCTCTGCTCTTATGGGATCGTCTGATTCCTTCCTGTTCATTCTCTGCACAATCCAGTGAACTTCTTCACGTCCCTGTGAGGCGTTGTGGGGTTATTTTTATGTTCTGTGATGCTGCATTTCACTGCATTGTCTTTTAAAGTTCTAAAATATAGAGATTTTATTTTAGATGAGCAGAACTGTTCACTGTAGGTTGGTGTAAGAGATTAAAGAAGGGATCATTGTGTCATTTTATACGGTAAAAAGCTTGAGAAGTTTGTTGCGTAAAACAATTTTCTTTTATATGTAAAGCTGCAGACACACCAGGCGTGTGATGCACGTTCAAGAACACTTAATGTGCACTCTTGAACGTGCATTTAGCTCATGGCATTCACACTGGACAAGCACGGAGGGGCTTCTCCTTTTCCTATTGGAAGAGGCTTGGTGCAAAATGTTAAAGATGTGCAAATCTCACAAAGCTTGCTCCAGGCTTTGTCTATTCCTTTAAATGAAATACCGGATTTTTAATAAATGAAATACAGGAGTAGTAATCTTTTTATCCGTATAAGAAAAATATCAAAATTTAAGAGGAAAAAAGTCTGATTCTCCTGATACTTCTTCTGCCACTGAAGGTATCAAATACTTATACAAAGAGCCAGCGCCCTCTAGTGGTTGGAAACAACCGCTAAAGGACAACCGGTGTTTACTGGCAAAATAACAAATATATGACCTTATTCTATAGTCTAAACACATAAATAAATATGTCGTTTCTGAGTTTAAGTCGCACCCCTAAACTATGAAAAAAACTGCGACTTATAGTCCAGAAAATACGGTCCTGGGCCCGGTCCCCACAGCTCCTCCCTACCCCTAGATTTAGCCCTCCAAACTGAGTTTTGGAAAAA